>NC_141554.1:142091876-142246876 GCF_021556685.1 Rattus norvegicus
AGAGGGAGAGGAGAAGAGAGTTTTTTTTTGGGAATAGGGAGAGGAGAGGAGACGATAGGAGAAGAGAGTAGTGGAGAGGAAATATGGAAAGGAGAGGAGAGGAGAGGACAGGAGAGGACTGGAGAGGACAGGAGAGTAGAGGGAATAGGGAGAGGAGAGAGAGGTCGATGAGATGAAATGAGAGGAGAGGAGAGGAGAGGAGCGCAGAGGAGAGGAGAGGAGCGCAGAGGAGAGGAGAGGAGAGGGAATAAAGAGTGGAGCTGTGAGGAGCGGAGAGGGAAGAGGGAGAGGAGATGGAATAGAGAGAGGGGAGGGAGAGGAGAGGGATGAAGGAGAGGAGAGGAGAGGATAGGGAAGAGGGAGAGGAGAGGAGAGAAGGGGAGATGAGAGGGAATAGAGAGAGGAGAGGAGAGAAGAGGAGAGGGAATAGGGAGATGATAGGAGAGGAGAGGGAATAGGGAGAGGTGAGGAGAGGAGAGAAGATGGAGAGGAGAGGAGAGGCGAAGAGGAGAGGAGAGGGAGTGGAGAGGAGAGGAGAGAAGAGGGAGAGGAGAGGAGAGTGAATAGGGAGAGCAGAGGAGCGGAGAGGAGATGAGAGTATAGGAGAGGAGGGGACAGGACAGGAGAGGAGAGGGAGAGGAGAGGCAAGGAGAGGAGAAGCGAGGATAGGAGTGGAGAGGAGATGAGAGGAGAGGGTATAGGGAGAGGAAAGAAGAGGAATGGAAAGGAGAGGATGGTAGAGGAGAGGACAGGAGAGGACAGGAGAGAAGAGGGAATAGTGAGAGGAGAAAGAGGGAGATGAGATGAGAGGAGAGGAGAGGAGCGCAGAGGAGAGGGAGAGGAGAGGAGAGGAGAGGAGAGGAGAGGAGAGGAGAGGAGAGGAGAGGAGAGGAGAGGGAATAGAGAGTGGAGCTGAGAGGAGCAGAGAGGGAAGAGGAAGATGAGACGGAATAGAGAGAGGGGAGGGAGAGGAAAGGGATGAAGGAGAGGAGAGGAGGCGAGAAGGAAGAGGGAGAGGAGAGGAGTGTAGAGGAGAGGAGAGGAGGGGAGAGGAGAGGGAATAGAGAGAGGAGAGGAGAGAAGAGGAGAGGGAATAGGGAGATGAGAGGAGAGGGAATAGGGAGAGGTGAGGAGAGGAGAGGAGAGAAGAGGGAGAGGAGAGGGGAGTGAATAGGGAGAGGAGAGGAGGGGAGAGGAGATGACAGGATAGGAGAGGAAGGGAGGGGACAGGAGAGGAGAGGGAGAGGAGAGGCAAGGAGAGGAGAAGCGAGGATAAGAGTGGAGAGGAGATGAGAGGAGAGGGTATAGGGAGAGGAAAGAAGAGGAATGGAGAGGAGAGGAGGGGAGAGAAGAAGAGTGGAGTGGAGGGGGTATAGGGAGAGGAGAGGAGAGAAGAGAGAGAAGAGAGGAGAGGATAGGAGACAATAGGAGAAGAGAGGAGTGGAAAGGGAATAGGGAGAGGATAGGCGACGATAGGAGAAGAGAGGAGTGGAGAGGGAATACGCAGAGGAGAGGAGAGGGAGTGGAGAGGAGAGGAGAGAAGAGGGAGAGGAGAGGAGAGTGAATAGGGAGAGGAGAGGAGGGGAGAGGAGATGACAGGATAGGAGAGGAGGGGAGGGGACAGGAGAGGAGAGGGAGAGGAGAGGCAAGGAGAGGAGAAGCGAGGATAAGAGTGGAGAGGAGATGAGAGGAGAGGGTATAGGGAGAGGAAAGAAGAGGAATGGAGAGGAGAGGAGGGGAGAGAAGAAGAGTGGAGTGGAGGGGGTATAGGGAGAGGAGAGGAGAGAAGAGCGAGAAGAGAGGAGAGGATAGGAGACAATAGGAGAGGAGAGGAGTGGAAAGGGAATAGGGAGAGGATAGGCGACGATAGGAGAAGAGAGGAGTGGAGAGGGAATATGGAGGTGAGAGGAGAGGAGAGGAGAGGAGAGGAGAGGACAAGAGAGGACAGGAGAGGACAGGAGAGAAGAGGGAATAGTGAGAGGAGAGAGAGGGAGATGAGAGGAGAGGAGAGTAGAGGAGCGCAGAGGAGAGGAGAGGGAATAGAGTGAGAAGAGGAGGGGAAAGGGAAGAGGGAGAGGAGAGGGAATAGAGAGAGGCGATTAGAGGAAAGGAGAGGAGAGGTGAAGAGAGGCGAAGAGAGGGAATTGGGAGAGGAGAGGAGAGGAGAGTGAATAGGGAGAGGAGAGGAGGGGAGAGGAGAGGAGAGGTGCGGGAATAGAGAGAGAAGACGAGAGAAGAGGAGAGGGAATAGGGAGATGAGAGGGGAGGGAATAGGGAGAGAAGAGAAGAGGAGAGGATAGAGAATAGGGAGAGGAGAGGAGAGATGTGGAGAGGAAAGGAGAGGGAATAGTGAGATGAGAGGACAGGGGAGGAGAGGAGTGGAGAGGGAATAGAGAGAGGAGAGAAGTGGTAGAGAGGAGGAAGGGAGAGGAGAAGAGGAGAGAGCAGAGGGAATAGGAGGAGGAGAAAGATAGGGAGAGAAGAGGGAATAGAGAGGGGAGAGGAGGGGGAGAGCAGAGTAGAGGAGAGAAGAGGGAGAAGAAGAAAGGAGAGTAGAGGAGAGGAGAGCAGATGGAGAGGAGAGGAAAGGAGTGGGAATTGGCAAAGGAGAGGAGAGGGGAGGAGAGGGAATAGGGAGAGGAGAGGGAGAGGAGAGCAGATGGAGAGGAGAGGAAAGGGGTGGGAATTGGCAAAGGAGAGGAGAGGGGAGGAGAGGGAATAGGGAGAGGAGAAGAGAGGACAGAAGAGGAGAGAAGAGGGAAGGAGGAGAGGAGAGGGAATAAGGAGAGGAGAGGAGGGGAGAGGAGAGGAGAGGATCGGAGAGGACAGGATAGGAGAGGGAGAGTAGAGAAGAGAAGTGGGAGGGGAGAGGAGAGAACAGGGAGAGGCTAGGAGAGAAGAGGGAATAGAGAGAGGAGAGGACAGAAGATGGAAGAGAGAGGAGAGTAGAGGAGAGGATAGGAGTTGGAAGAGGGGGAGGATAGGAGAGAAGAAGAGAGGGAAGAGGGAGAGGAGAGGAGACGAGAGAAGAGGGAAGTGGGAGAGGAGAGTAGAGAACAGAGAGGGGAGGAGAGAAGAGGGAATAGAGAGAGGAGAGGACAGAAGATGGAAGATAGAGGAGAGTGGAGGAGAGGAGAGGAAATGGAAGAGGGGGAGGATAGGAGAGAAGAGGAGAGGGAAGAGGAAGAGGAGAGGAGAGGAGAAGAGGGAAGTGGGAAAGGAGAGGAGAGAAGAGGGAGAGGAGAAGAGAGTGAATAGGGAGAGGAGAGATGGGGTGAGGAGAGAAGGGGAGAGGACAGGAGGGGAGAGGAAAGGTGAGGAGAGGAGTGAAGAGGAGAGGAGAGGGAATAGGGAGAGGAGAGGATAGGGAGAGGAGAAGAGAGGAGTGGTGAGGGAATAGGGAGAGGAGAGGAGGCGATAGGAGAAGAGAGGAGTGGAGAGGGAATTCGGAGAGGAGAGGAGAGGAGAGGAGAGGACAGGAGAGGACAGGAGAGGACAGGAGAGGACAGGAGAGAAGAGGGAATAGTGAGAGGAGAGAGAGGGAGATGAGAGGAGAGGAGAGGAGAGGAGCGCAGAGGAGAGGGAATAGAGTGACAAGAGGAGGGGAAAGGGAAGAGGGAGAGGAGAGGGAATAGAGAGGCGATTAGAGAAAAGGAGAGGAGAGGTGAGGAGAGTAGAAGAGAGGGAATAGGGAGAGGAGAGGAGAGGAGAGAAGAGGGAGAGGAGAGGAGAGTGAATAGGGAGAGGAGAGGAGAGAGGAGGGAAAAGGGAGAGGAGAGGAGAGAAGAGGGAGAGGAGAGGAATGTGAATAGGGAGAGGACAGGAGAGGAGGGGAGAGGAGAGGAGAGGTGCGGTAATAGAGAGAGGAAAGGTGAGAAGAAGAGAGGTAATAGGGAGAGGAGAGAAGAGGGAGAGGAGAGGAAGGGAGAAGAGGGGAGCAGAGAGGGGAGGGAATAGAAGGAGGACAGGGATAGGGAGAGAAGAGTGAATAGAGAGGGGACAGGAGAGGGAGAGCAGAGTAGAGGAGAGAAGGGAGAGAGGAGAAGAGAGGAGAGGAGAGGGGAGGGGAGGGGAGGAGAGGGAATAGGGAGAGGAGAAGAGAGGACAGAAGAGGAGAGAGGAGGGAAGGGGGAGAGGAGAGGAGAGGGAATACGGAGAGGAGAGTAGGGGAGAGGGAGAGGAGAGAAGAGAAGAAGGAGAGGAGAGGAGAGAACAGGGAGAAGGGAGGAGAGAAGAGGGAAGAGAGAGAGGAGAGGATAGAAGATGGAAGAGAGAGGAGAGGAGAGGAGATGGAAGAGGGGGAGGATAGGAGAGAAGAGGAGAGGGAAGAGGAAGAGGAGAGGGGGGACTTGAACAGGGAAGCGGGAGAGGAGAGGAGAGAAGAGGTAGAGGAGAGGAGTGAAGAGGGAATATGTTGTGGAAATAAGAGGGAAAGGAGAGGGAGGGGGAGAGGAGAGGTAATAGAGAGAGGAGAGGAGAGGAAAGGGAAGAGGGAATGGAGAGGGAATAGAGAGAGGAGAGGAGATGAGGGAGAGGAGAGGGAATAGGGAGAGGACAGGAGAGGAGAGGAGAGGAGAGGAGAGGAGAGGAGAGGAGAGGGAATTGGGAGAGGAGAGGATAGGAGAGGAGAGGAGTGTAGAGGAAATAGCGAGAGGAGAGAAGAGGGAGAGGAGTGGAGAGGAGAGGAGAGGAGAGGAGAGGAGAGGAGAGGAGAAGAGAGAGAATAGGGAGAGGAGAGGAGAGAAGAGGGAGAGGAGAGTAGGGGAGAGGAGAGGAGAGGGAATAGGGAGATGAGAGGGGAGATGTGGAGAGGAAAGGAGAGGGAATAGTGAGAGGAGAGGACAGGGGAGGAGAGGAGTGGAGAGGGAATAGTGAGAGGAGAGGACAGGGGAGGAGAGGAGTGGAGAGGGAATAGGGAGAGGAGAGAAGAGGTAGAGGAGAGGAAGGGAGAAGAGAGGAGCAGAGAGGAGAGGGAATAGAAGGAGGAGAGGGATAGGGAGAGAAGAGGGAATAGAGAGGGGAGAGGAGAGGGAGAGCAGAGTAGAGGAGAGAAGAGGGAGAAGAGGAAAGGAGAGGAGAGGAGAGGAGAGGAGAGGAGAGGGAATAGGGAGAGGAGAGGGAGAAGAGAGCAGATGGAGAGGAGAGGAAAGGAGTGGGAATTGGCAAAGGAGAGGAGAGGGGAGGAGAGGGAATAGGGAGAGGAGAAGAGAGGACAGAAGAGGAGAGAAGAGGGAAGGAGGAGAGGAGAGGGAATAAGGAGAGGAGAGGAGGGGAGAGGAGAGGAGAGGATCAGAGAGGACAGGATAGGAGAGGGAGAGAAGAGAAGAGAAGTGGGAGGGGAGAGGAGTGAACAGGGAGAGGCTAGGAGAGAAGAGGGAATAGAGAGAGGAGAGGACAGAAGATGGAAGAGAGAGGAGAGTAGAGGAGAGGATAGGAGTTGGAAGAGGAGGAGGATAGGAGAGAAGAAGAGAGGGAAGAGGAAGAGGAAAGGAGACAAGAGAAGAGGGAAGTGGGAGAGGAGAGTGGAGAACAGAGAGGGGAGGAGAGAAGAGGGAATAGAGAGAGGAGAGGACAGAAGATGGAAGATAGAGGAGAGTGGAGGAGAGGAGAGGAAGTGGAAGAGGGGGAGGATAGGAGAGAAGAGGAGAGGGAAGAGAAAGAGGAGAGGAGAGGAGAAGAGGGAAGTGGGAAAGGAGAGGAGAGAAGAGGGAGAGGAGAAGAGAGTGAATAGGGAGAGGAGAGACGGGGTGAGGAGAGAAGGGGAGAGGACAGGAGAGGGAGAGGAAAGGTGAGGAGAGGAGTGAAGAGGAGAGGAGAGGAGGGGGAATAGGGAGAGGAGAGGAGAGGGAGAGGAGAAGAGAGGAGTGGTGAGGGAATAGGGAGAGGAGAGGAGGCGATAGGAGAAGAGAGGAGTGGAGAGGGAATTCGGAGAGGAGAGGAAAGGAGAGGACAGGACAGGACAGGACAGGAGAGGACAGGAGAGAACAGGAGAGGACAGGAGAGGACAGGAGAGAAGAGAGAATAGTGAGAGGAGAGAGAGGGAGATGAGAGGAGAGGAGAGGAGAGGAGAGGAGCGCAGAGGAGAGGGAATAGAGTGACAAGAGGAGGGGAAAGGGAAGAGGGAGAGGAGAGGGAATAGAGAGGCGATTAGAGAAAAGGAGAGGAGAGGTGAGGAGAGTAGAAGAGAGGGAATAGGGAGAGGAGAGGAGAGGAGAGAAGAGGGAGAGGAGAGGAGAGTGAATAGGGAGAGGAGAGGAGAGAGGAGGGAAAAGAGAGAGGAGAGGAGAGAAGAGGGAGAGGAGAGAAGAGTGAATAGGGAGAGGACAGGAGAGGAGGGGAGAGGAGAGGAAGGTGCGGGAATAGAGAGAGGAAAGGTGAGAAGAAGAGAGGTAATAGGGAGAGGAGAGAAGAGGGAGAGGAGAGGAAGGGAGAAGAGAGGAGCAGAGAGGAGAGGGAATAGAAGGAGGACAGGGATAGGGAGAGAAGAGCGAATAGAGAGGGGACAGGAGAGGGAGAGCAGAGTAGAGGAGAGAAGGGAGAGAGGAGAGGAGAGGAGAGGGGAGGGTAGGGGAGGGAAGGGGAGGAGAGGGAATAGGGAGAGGAGAAGAGAGGACAAGAGGAGAGAGGAGGGAAGGGGGAGAGCAGAGGAGAGGGAATACGGAGAGGAGAGTAGGGGAGAGGGAGAGGAGAGAAGAGAAGAGGGAGAGGAGAGGAGAGGAGAGGAGAGAACAGGGAGAGGGGAGGAGAGAAGAGGGAATTGAGAGAGGAGAGGATAGAAGATGGAAGAGAGAGGAGAGGAGAGGAGAGGAGATGGAAGAGGGGGAGGATAAGAGAGAAGAGGAGAGGGAAGAGGAACAGGAGAGGGGGGACTTGAACAGGGAAGCGGGAGAGGAGACGAGAGAAGAGGTAGGGGAGAGGAGAGAAGAGGGAATATGTTGTGGAGATAAGAAGGAAAGGAGAGGGAGGGGGAGAGGAGAGGTAATAGAGAGAGGAGAGGAGAGGAAAGGGAAGAGGAAGTGGAGAGGGAATAGAGAGAGGAGAGGAGATGAGGGAGAGGAGAGGGAATAGGGAGAGGACAGGAGAGGAGAAGAGAGGAGAGGAGAGGAGAGGAGAGGAGAGGAGAGGAGAGGAGAGGAGAGGAGATGAGTGTAGAGGAAATAGCGAGAGGAGAGAAGAGGGAGAGGAGTGGAGAGGAGAGGGAAGAGGGAGAGGAGAGGAGAAGAGAGAGAATAGGGAGAGGAGAGGAGAGAAGAGGGAGAGGAGAGTAGGGGAGAGGAGAGTGAGAGGAGAGGAGAGGAGAGGAGAGGGAAGAGGGAGAGGAGAGGAGAAGAGAGAGAATGGGGAGAGGAGAGGAGAGAAGAGGGAGAGGAGAGTAGGGGAGAGGAGAGGCGAGTGAGAGGAGAAGAGAGGAGTGGAGAGGGAATAGTGAGAGGAGAGGAGACGATAGGAGAAGAGAGGAGTGGAGAGGGAATACAGAGAGGAGAGGAGAGGGAATAGGGAGAGGAGAGGACAGGAGAGGAGAGGAAGGGAGATGAGAGGAGGAGAGAGGAGAGGGAATAGGAAGAGGAGAGGGAATAGGGAGAGAAGAGGGAATAGAGAGGGGAGAGGAGAGGGAGAGCAGAGTAGAGGAGAGAAGAGGGAGAGGAGAGAAGAGGAGAGGAGAGGAGAGAAGAGGGTTTAGGGAGAGGAGAGGGAGAGGCGAGCAGATGGAGAGGAGAGGAAAGGAGTGGGAATTGGCAAAGGAGCAGAGAGGGAAGGAGAGGGAATAGGGAGAGGAGAAGAGAGGACAGGAGAGGAGAGAAGAGGGAAGGGGGAGAGGAGAGGAGAGGGAATACAGAGAGGAGAGGAGAGGGAATAGGGAGAGAAGAGGGAATAGAGAGGGGAGAGGAGAGGGAGAGCAGAGTAGAGGAGAGAAGAGGGAGAGGAGAGAAGAGGAGAGGAGAGGAGAGGAGAGGAGAGGAGAGGAGAGAAGAGGGTTTAGGGAGAGGAGAGGGAGAGGTGAGCAGATGGAGAGGAGAGGAAAGGAGTGGGAATTGGCAAAGGAGCAGAGAGGGAAGGAGAGGGAATAGGGAGAGGAGGATAGAGGACAGGAGAGGAGAGAAGAGGGAAGGGGGAGAGGAGAGGAGAGGGAATACGGAGAGGAGAGTAGGGGAGAGGAGAGGAGAGGATCGGAGAGGAGAGGGAGAGGAGAGAAGAGAAGAGGGAGAGGAGAGGAGAGAACAGGGAGAGGGGAGGAGAGAAGAGGGAATAGAGAGAGGAGAGGACAGAAGATGGAAGAGAGAGGAGAGTCTAGGAGAGGGAAGAGGAAGAGGAGAAGAGAGGAGAGAAGAGGGAGAGGAGAAGATAGTGAATAGGGACAGGAGAGGAGGGGAGAGGAGAGGAGGGGAGAGGACAGGAGAGGGGAGGGAGAGGAGAGGCAAGGAGAGGAGTGAAGAGGAGAGGAGAGGAGAGGGAATAGGGAGAGGAGAGGAGAAAATGGAGCGGAGAGGAGAGGAGAGGAGGGGAGGGGAGAGGAGAGGAGAGGAGAGGGAGAGGAGAAGAGAGGAGTGGTAAGGGAATATGGAGAGGAGAGGAGAGAAGGGGGTGAGGAGAGGAGGGGAGAGGAAAGGAGTGGAGAGGGAATTGGGAGATGAGAGGAGAGGGAATAGAGAGAGGAGAGGAGAGCAGAGGAGAGGAGAGGAGAGGAGAGGGAGAGGGAGAGGAGAGGAGATCAGAGGAGATCAGAGGAGAGGAGAGGGAATAGAGAGAGGAGAGGACAGGAAAGGGGAGAGGGAGAGAAGAGGGAATAGAGAGAGGAGAGGAGAGGAGAGGAGAGGAGAGGAGAGGAGAGGGAGAGGAGAGAAGAGGAGAGGAGAGAAGAGGAGAGGAGAGGAGCCGAAAGGAGAGGGAAGAGGGCGAGGAGAGGAGAGCAGAAAAGAGGGAGAAGAGAGGAGATCAGAGGAGAGGGGAGGAGAGGAGAGGAGAGGACAGGAGAGGACAGGAGAGGAGAGGAGAGGGAAGCGGGAGAGTAGAGGAGAGGAGAGGAGAATAGAGGGAAGAGGGAAAGGAGAGGAGAGAAGAGGGAATAGGGAGAGGAGAGGAGAGAAGAAGGAGAGCAGATGAGAGTAGAGTTAAAGGAGAGGAAAGGGAAGTGGCAGAGGAGAGGAGAGGAGAGGAGAGGAGAGGGAGAGGAGAGCAGATGGAGAGGAGAGGAAAGGAGTGGAAATTGGCAGAGGAGAGGAGAGGGGAGGAGAGGGAATAGGGAGAGGAGAAGAGAGGAGAGGAGGGCATAGGAGAGGAGATGGAGTAGAGAAGAGAGGAGAGTAGAGAAGAGGGATAGGAGAGGTAGGAGAGGAGGGGAGAGGAGAGGAGGGGAGAGGACAGGAGAGGAGAGGGAGAGGAGAGGCGAGGAGAGGAGTGAAGAGGAGAGGAGAGGGAATAGGGAGAGGAGAGGAGAGAAGAGTCTGAGGAGAGGAGGGGAGAGGAGAGGAGTTGAGAGGGAATAGGAAGCTGAGAGGAGACAATAGAAGAAGAGAGGAAAGGTGAGGGAATAGGGAGATGAGAGGAGAGGGAATATAGAGAGGAGAGGAGAGCAGAGGGAAGAGGGAGAGGTCAGGAGAGAAGAGGGAATAGGGAGTGGAGAGGAGAGGGAGAGGAGAGGAGAGGAGAGGAGAGGGATGAGGGATAACAGAGGAGAGGAGAGGAAAGGAGAGGAGAGGAGAGGAGAGGAGAGGAGAGGAGAAGAGAATAGAGGGAAGGGGGAAAGTAGTGGAGAGAAGAGGTAATGGGGAGAGGAGAGGAGAGAATAAGGAGAGCAGAGGAGAGGAGAGGTAGAGGAGAGGAGAGTGAAGTGGCAGAGGAGAGGAGAGTAGAGGAGAAGAGAGGGAATAGAGAGAGGAGTTGAGAGGAGCGGAGAGGGAAGAGGGAGAGGAGAGGAGAGGAGACGGAATAGAGAGAGGAGAGGGAGAGGAGAGGCATGAAGGAGAGGGGAGGAGAGGGAAGAGGGAGAGGAGAGTAGAGTGAATAGGGAGAGGAGAGGAGAGGAGGGGAGAGGCGGGAAGAGGAGAGGAGAGGGAGTAGAGAAGAGAGGAGAGAAGAGGGAGAGGAGAGGAGAGTGAATAGGGAGAGGAGAGTAGGGGAGAGGAGATGAGAGGATAGGAGAGGACAGGAGAGGAGAGGGAGAGGAGAGGCAAGGAGAGGAGAAGCGAGGATAGGAGTGGAGAGGAGATGAGAGGAGAGGGTCTAGGGAGAGGAGAGGAATGGAGAGGAGAGGAGAGGAGAAGAGTGGAGTGGAGAGGGAATAGGGAGAGGAGAGGAGAGAAGAGGGAGAAGAGAGTAGCGGAGAGTAGAGGAGTGGAGAGGGAGAGGAGAAGAGAGGAGTGGAAAGGGAATAGGGAGAGGAGAGGAGGCGATAGGAGAAGAGAGGAGTGGAGAGGGAATTCGGAGAGGAGAGGAGAGGACAGGAGAGGACAGGAGAGAAGAGGGAATAGTGAGAGGAGAGGAGAGGGAGATGAGGTGAGAGGAGAGGAGAGGTGTACAGAGGAGAGGAGAGGGAATAGAGAGAGAAGAGGAGAGAAAAGGGAAGGGGGAGAGGAGAGGGAATAGATCGAGGCGATTAGAGGAAAGGAGAGGAGAGGTGAGGAGAGGAGAGGGAATAGGGAGAGGAGAGGAGAGAAGAGAAGAGGGAGAGGAGAGGAAAGTGAATAGGGAGAGGAGAGGAGAGGAGGGGAGAGGAAAGGAGAGGTGCGGGAATAGAGAAAGGAGTGGAGAGAAGAGAGGAAATCGGGAGAGGAGAGGAGAGGTGAGGGAATAGGGAGAGGTAAGGAGAGGGAATAGATACAGGAGAGGAGAGAAGAGGGAAGACAGAGAGGAGAGGGAACAGAGAGGAGAGGAGAGAAGAGTGTAGATGGAGAGGAGAGTGGAGGGAAGAGGCAGAGGAAAGTAGAGTGTTGAAGGAGAGGAAAGAAGAGTGAGTAGGGACAGGAGAGAATACTGAAGAGGGAGTGGAGAGAGGAGAGAAGAGGGGAACTGTATATGGGAGAAGAGGGAAGCTGGAGAAGGGAGATGAGGGAAGCTGGAGAGGGGAGATGAGGGAAGAGTGCGAAAAGAAAAGATGGATGTGCAGAGTATTGAAGAGGGAGAGGAGAGACAAGTTTGGAAGGAGAGGAGAGAAGAGGGAATAGAGGGCACAGTAGAGGAAAGAGACGGGAGAGGGAGGAGAGAGAAGAGGGAAGAGGGAGGAGAAGTAAGTTTGAAGATGGAGAGGAGGGGGTAGAAGTGGGAAGAGGGGGAGGAGAGAAGAGGGAAGTTATGAAGGAGGTTAAAAGGAATGCGGTGGGGGAGAAATCAGAGAAGTGGGACGAGGAGAAGGTAGGTAAGAGGAGGATGCAGGTGAGTCATGAAAAATGTAGAGGACAGAAGAGAAGAGTACAGGGATGAGGAGCCAGGAAGTGGGTGTAAGAAATTGGAGGAGGGGAAAGGAGAGTGAAGAGCTAAGAGTAGGAAAGAGGGAGGTATGGAGCAGTAGAAAAGCAGGATTGAGAGGAGGAAAGAGGCCAGAGTTGGCAAGGAGATGGAAGTGGGAAGAGAACAGGAAGGGAATGGCAGGAAAGAAGGAAGAGGAAGGTTAGTGTTGGGCAGGAAGAAGGATGGTGGAATGAAAAGGTGGATGAAGCGAGGAGTCAAAAGAATTGAGAATAGAAAAAAGGTAGTGGAGGAAGGGGGAAACAATAGAGGAGGGAAATGAGAAATGGAGATAAGGATGAAAAGAGAAAAGGAGAGAAGAAACGTAGAGGGGAGGGGAGGGGAGAGGAGGTGAAGGGAAGGGATTGGAGAGATCAGAGTCGAGGGAGTAGAGAGGGGAGGGGAAGGGAAGGGGAGAGAAAAAGAGGAGAGGAAGGGGAGAGGGAAAAAGTGAAGGGGAGGGAAGGAGGAAGGGAAGAGGAGAGGAGAGGGAAGGGGAAAGTGCAGGAAAGGGAAGAGGAGGGAGAAAGGGGGTATGTGAAGGGAGGGCAAAGGCAAGGATGTTGGAGGGGAAAGGGAAGGGGAGGACAAGGGAAGCGGAATAGAGGAAGAGAAAAAGGCAAACGGCAGGAGAGTAGAGGGGATGGGAGAGTAGGGGAGGAAGAAAAGGATAAGAGAGAAGATAGGAAGGGAGGGGGAAAGGAGGGGAAAGGGGTAGAATGGACAGGAAGGGAAGAAAGGGAAGGAGAGGGTATTGGAGGGAGGAAGGGAAGGGAAAAGGTAGGTAAGTGGAGGGAGGGAGGGAAAAGAGGGGAGAGGAAGAGAAGAGGAGGGGAAAGAAGAGAAGAAAATGAAAGGGAAGGTGAGAGGATCAGAGGGGAATGGAAGGTGAAGAGAGAAGATGGGGAGGGAAGGGGGCAGGAGAAAGGAAGGGGAGGGGAGACAAGGGGAGAGATGGGGAGAGGAGGATTGAAGGGATAGGAGGTAGAGGAGAAGGGAAGAGGAGGGTGAGGGGAGGGGAAGTGAGGGGAAGGGGAAGGGAGGTGGAAGGGAAAGGAAGGAGGGAAAGGAAAGGTGAGGGGAAGGGAGAGCAAGGGGAAAGGTGGTGAAAGGGAAGGGGAGGGAGGGGAATAGAGGAGGAGAAAGAAGCAGAGGGCAGGAGAGCAGAGGGGATGTGAGAGTAGGGGAGGAAACGAAGGGATAAAAGAGAAGATGAGAAGGGAGGGAAACTAGTAGAGTGGACAGGAAAGGAAGAAAGAAGGTGAAGGGAAAGGTAGGTTAGTGGAGGGGTGGAGAGAGGAAGGGGAGGGAAAAGGGGGAAGTAGAGGGAGGTAGGGAAAAGAAGAGAGGAAGTGACAGAGGGAAGGGAAGAAAATGGGGAAGGGAATGGGAAGGAAAGAAAAGAGAAGAAAGAGGAGAAAAAGGAGAAGAGAAGAAAAGAGACATGAGGAGAGTTGAAGTGAGAAGAGAGGAGAGGAGAAGGTAGGGAGGCAAGCAGAGAGGTAGAGAAGGGAAGGAAATAGAAGAGAAGAGGAGAGGGGAGAAAATAAGTGGAGCTAGAGCAGAAGAGAGGTTAGAAGAGAAAGCGAGGGAGGAGGCATGGTGAGGGAAGGATTGACAAGGAGGTATATGGACAAGGAAGAACAAGGGAGGAGGAAAGAAGATGGAGATGTACGAGCAGAAAGGAAGATACAAGAAGGGAGAAGAGTGAAATTAAATGAGAAGAGGAAAGTAGAGTGAAGAGAAAATTTAAAAGGAGGAGAATGTAGATGAAAAGTCAGAGAAGAGGAGAGAATTGGTCTTGGATGAAAGTGGAACTACGAAGAGGGAAGGGTTAGAAGGGAAGAGGGACTAGGCAAGAAGAGGTGAGAAGAGGAGGAAAGAAGCAGAAGAATAGGAGAGAGGGAAGAAGAAAGCAGAGAGAGGGTGGGGAGAAAAGAGGAGAATATATACAATGAGGCAAGAGGAGTGAGGAGGAGGAGGGAAGAAAGAGGAGGGGAGAGGGAATGATGGAGGAGAGAGGAGAAGGGAAGTGGGAAGGGAAGGGAAGATGGAAGGGAAAGGACAAGAGAAGACATCAGAAGAACAGTGGAGGGTGTCAGGAAGCAAAAAGATGAGAGGGATGAGAAGGGAAGAATAATGAAGAAGAGGGATACTGTAAGAGTAGGGAGGAGGTAAGAAGGAAAGAAGATATGCAGGGGGATAAGGAGGAAGTGAAAAGAAAAGAGGGAAGGAGGGATGGTAGAAATAGAAGTAAGGGTAAGGAAGAAGGAAGTGAAGTTTCTGTGAAGACAATCTTTGACCACAGCAACTCATATAAAGGGAAAAAATATAATTGGGACTGGCTTTTACAGTTCAGAGAGTTAGTCCATAATTGTGATGGCAGGAAGCTTAGAGGCCCGCAGGCAGACATGGTGCTGGAGAACATGTTGAGAGTTCTTGATCTGGATTGGCGTGTAGTATGAGGAATGACTGGGCTTGGCTTGACCATTTGAAGGCTCGAAACCTACCCACAGTGACAGACATCTTCCAACAATGTCCTATCTTCTCAAACAAGGCCACACCTCCTAATATGCCACTCCCTGTTGCCTTATTGGGGCCATTATGAAACAAATCCACACAAGGGTGCAGGAGGATAGAGAATGGAAGTGAAAAAGGCAGGAACGATAGAAAAGGCAGAGGACGGAGAAAAGAAAGGTAAAGGTGGGATGAGGGAAGAAGAGGGATGGGGAATAGGAGGGATGGAAGTGGCAATAAAGAGTGTAGAGTACAGAAGGAAATGTAGGGAAGTGGGGAGGCAAAGCCCAGGGAAGAAAAAGAAGACGATAAGTGGAAAGATGAGAGTAGTTAGGAGGGGAGAGGATGAAGAATGGAAGGACTGGAAATGGGGAGATAGGAGCTAGAAATAGGATGGAGAGAAAGCGGAGGAAAGTGTGGAAGGGACTTTGGGGAAAATAAAGATGAGGGAGGATGTGGTATGCCTGTTGCGGTGGTTCCTTGTCCTCTGCTTTCTCCCTCAGTGTCTCCAGGCACTTCGGCACCACAGGCTGAAAGGATGAAGTAGAGTTCAGAATGGGTGTGGTCCGCAGGATGGTCCAGTGACAGTGAGTAATGAATGGAGAAAAAAGGACTTCTCTGAAGGTCTTCAGTGAAACACCTCTTTTTTTTTTTTTAATTAACTTGAGTATTTCTTATATACATTTCGAGTGTTATTCCCTTTCCCGGTTTCCGGGCAAACATCCCCCTCCCCCCTCCCCTTCCTTATGGGTGTTCCCCTCCCCACCCTCCCCCCATTGACGCCCTCCCCCCAACAGTCTAGTTCACTGGGGGTTCAGTCTTAGCAGGACCCAGGGCTTCCCCTTCCACTGGTGCTCTTACTAGGATATTCATTGCTACCTATGAGGTCAGAGTCCAGGGTCAGTCCATGTATAGTCTTTAGGTAGTGGCTTAGTCCCTGGAAGCTCTGGTTGCTTGGCATTGTTGTACATATGGGGTCTCGAGCCCCTTCAAGCTCTTCCAGTTCTTTCTCTGATTCCTTCAACGGGGGTCCTGTTCTCAGTTCAGTGTTTTGCTGCTGGCATTCGCCTCTGTATTTGCTGTATTCTGGCTGTGTCTCTCAGGAGCGATCTACATCCGGCTCCTGTCGGTCTGCACTTCTTTGCTTCATCCATCTTGTCTAATTGGGTGGCTGTATATGTATGGGTGGCTGTATATGTATGGGCCACATGTGGGGCAGGCTCTGAATGGGTGTTCCTTCAGTCTCTGTTTTAATCTTTGCCTCTCTATTCCCTGCCAAGGGTATTCTTGTTCCCCTTTTAAAGAAGGAGTGAAGCATTCACATTTTGATCATCCGTCTTGAGTTTCATTTGTTCTAGGCATCTAGGGTAATTCCAGCATTTTGGCTAATAGCCACTTATCAATGAGTGCATACCATGTATGTCTTTCTGTGATTGGGTTAGCTCACTCAGGATGATATTTTCCAGTTCCAACCATTTGCCTACGAATTTCATAAAGTCATTGTTTTTGATAGCTGAGTAATATTCCATTGTGTGGATGTACCACATTTTCTGTATCCATTCCTCTGTTGAAGGGCATCTGGGTTCTTTCCAGTTTCTGGCTATTATAAATAAGGCTGCGATGAACATAGTGGAGCACGTGTCTTTTTTATATGTTGGGGCATCTTTTGGGTATATGCCCAAGAGAGTATAGCTGGATCCTCAGGCAGTTCAATGTCCAATTTTCTGAGGAACCTCCAGACTGATTTTCAGAATGGTTGTACCAGTCTGCAACCCCACCAACAATGGAGGGGTGTTCCTCTTTCTCCGCATCCTCGCCAGCATTTGCTGTCTCTTGAGTTTTTGATCTTAGCCATTCTCACTGGCGTGAGGTGAAATCTCAGGGTTGTTATGATTTGCATTTCCCTTATGACTAAACACGTTGAACATTTCTTTAGGTGTTTCAAAGCCATTCGGCATTCCTCAGCTGTGAATTCTTTGTTTAGCTCTGAACCCCATTTTTTAATAGGGTTATTTGTCTACCTGCGGTCTAACTTCTTGAGTTCTTTGTATATTTTGGATATAAGGCCTCTATCTATTGTAGGATTGGGAAAGATCTTTTCCCAATCTGTTGGCTGCCGTTTTGTCCTAACCACAGTGTCCTTTGCCTTACAGAAGCTTTGCAGTTTTATGAGATCCCATTTGTCGATTCTTGATCTTAGAGCATAAGCCATTGGTGTTTTGTTCGGGAAATTTTTTCCAGTGCCCATGTGTTCCAGATGCTTCCCTAGTTTTTCTTCTATTAGTTTGAGTGTGTCTGGTTTGATGTGGAGGTCCTTGATCCACTTGGACTTAAGCTTTGTACAGGGTGATAAGCATGGATCGATCTGCATTCTTCTACATGTTGACCTCCAGTTGAACCAGCACCATTTGCTGAAAATGCTATCTTTTTTCCATTGGATGGTTTTGGCTCCTTTGTCAAAAATCAAGTGACCATAGGTGTGTGGGGTCATTTCTGGGTCTTCAATTCTATTCCATTGGTCTATCTGTCTGTCTCTGTACCAATACCAAGCAGTTTTTATCACTATTGCTCTGTAATACTGCTTGAGTTCAGGGATAGTGATTCCCCCTGAAGTCCTTTTATTGTTGAGGATAGTTTTAGCTATCCTGGGTTTTTTGTTATTCCAGATGAATTTGCAAATTGTTCTGTCTAACTCTTTGAAGAATTGGATTGGTATTTTGATGGGGATTGCATTGAATCTGTAGATCGCTTTTGGTAAAATGGCCATTTTTACTATATTAATCCTGCCAATCCATGAGCGTGGGAGATCTTTACATCTTCTGAGGTCTTCTTCAATTTCTTTCTTCAGTGTCTTGAAGTTCTTATTGTACAAATCTTTTACTTGCTTGGTTAAAGTCACACCGAGGTACTTTATATTATTTGGGTCTATTATGAAGGGTGTCGTTTCCCTAATTTTTTTCTCAGCTTGTTTCTCTTTTGTGTAGAGGAAGGCTACTGATTTATTTGAGTTAATTTTATACCCATCCACTTTGCTGAAGTTGTTTATCAGCTTTAGTAGTTCTCTGGTGGAATTTTTGGGATCACTTAAATATACTATCATATCATCTGCAAAGAGTGATATTTTGACTTCTTTTCCGATCTGAATCCCCTTGACCTCCTTTTGTTGTCTGATTGCTCTGGCTAGAACTTCAAGAACTGTATTGAATAAATAGGGAGAGGGTGGGCAGCCTTATTTAGTCCCTGATTTTAGTGGGATTGCTTCAAGTTTCTCTCCATTTAGTTTAATGTTAGCAACTGGTTTGCTGTATATGGCTTTTACTATGTTTAGGTATGGGCCTTGAATTCCTATTCATTCCAGGACTTTTATCATGAAGGGGTGTTGAATTTTGTCAAATGCTTTCTTAGCATCTAATGAAATGACCATGTGGTTCTGTTCTTTCAGTTTGTTTATATAATGGATCACGTTGATGGTTTTCCGTATATTAAACCATCCCTGCATGCCTGGGATGAAGCCGACTTGATCATGGTGGATGATTGTTTTGATGTGCTCTTGGATTCGGTTTGCCAGAATTTTATTGAGTATTTTTGCGTCGATATTCATAAGGGAAATTGGTCTGAAGTTCTCTTTCTTTGTTGGGTCTTTGTGTGGTTTAGTTATAAGAGTAATTGTGGCTTCATAGAAGGAATTCGGTAGTGCTCCATCTGTTTCAATTTTGTGGAATAGTTTGGATAATATTGGTATGAGGTCTTCTATGAAGGTCTGATAGAATTCTGCACTAAACCCGTCTGGACCTGGACTCTTTTTGATTGGGAGACCTTTAATGACTGCTTCTATTTCCTTAGGAATTATGGGGTTGTTTAACTGGTTTATCTGTTCCTGATTTAACTTCGGTACCTGGTATCTGTCTAGGAAATTGTCCATTTCCTGCAGATTTTCAAGTTTTGTTGAATATAGGCTTTTGTAGTAGGATCTGCTGATTTTTTGAATTTCCTCTGAGTCTGTAGTTATGTCTCCCTTTTCATTTCTGATTTTGTTAATTTGGACACACTCTCTGGGTCCTCTGGTTAGTCTGGCTAAGGGTTTATCTATCTTGTTGATTTTCTCAAAGAACCAACTTTTGGTTCTGTTGATTCTTTCTATGGTCCTTTTTGTTTCTACTTGGTTGATTTCAGCTCTGAGTTTGATTATTTCCTGCCTTCTACTCCTCCTGGGTGTATTTGCTTCTTTTTGTTCTAGAGCTTTTAGGTGTGCTGTCAAGCTGCTGACATATGCTCTTTCCTGTTTCTTTCTGCAGGCACTCAGAGCTATGAGTTTTCCTCTTAGCACAGCTTTCATAGTGTCCCATAAGTTTGGGTATGTTGTACCTTCATTTTCATTAAATTCTAAAAAGTTTTTAATTTCTTTCTTTATTTCTTCCTTGACCAGGTTATCATTGAGTAGAGCATTGTTCAATTTCCAAGTATATGTGGGCATTCTTCGCTTATTGTTATTGAAGACCCGTTTTAGGCCGTGGTGGTCCGATAGCACGCATGGGATTATTTCTATCTTTCTGTACCTGTTGAGGCCACTTTTTGACCAATTATATGGTCAATTTTGAAGAAAGTACCATGAGGAGCTGAGAAGAAGGTATATCCTTTTGCTTTAGGATAGAATGTTCTATAAATATCTGTTAAGTCCATTTGCCTCATGACTTCTCTTAGTCTGTCTACGTCTCTGTTTAATTTCTGTTTCCATGATCTGTCCATTGATGAGAGTGGGGTGTTGAAATCTCCTACTATTATTGTGTGAGGTGCAATGTGTGTTTTGAGCTTTAGTAAGGTTTCTTTTACGTATGTAGGTGCCCTTGTATTTGGGGCATAGATATTTATGATTGAGAGTTCATCTTGGTGGATTTTTCCTTTGATGAATATGAAGTGTCCTTCCTTATCTTTTTTGATGACTTTTAGTTGAAAATTGATTTTATTTGATATTGGAATGGCTACTCCAGCTTGCTTCTTCCGACCATTTGCTTGGAAAGTTGTTTTCCACCCTTTCACTCTGAGGTAGTGTCTGTCATTGTCTCTGAGGTGTGTTTCCTGTAGGCAGCAGAATGCAGGGTCCTCGTTGCATATCCAGTTTGTTTATCTATGTCTTTTTATTGGGGAGTTGAGGCCATTGATGTTGAGCGATATTAAGGAATAGTGATTATTGCTTCCTGTTATATTCCTATTTGGATGTGAGGTTATGTTTGTGTGCTTTTCTTCTCATTGTTTTGTTGCCAAGACGATTAGTTTCTTGCTTCTTCTAGGGTATACCTTGCTTCCTTATGTTGGGCTTTACCATTTATTATCCTTTGTAGTGCTGGTTTCGTAGAAAGATATTGTGTAAATTTGGTTTTGTCATGGAATATCTTGGTTTCTCCATCTATGTTAATTGAGAGTTTTGCAGGATACAGTAACCTGGGCTGGCATTTGTGTTCTCTTAGGGTCTGTATGTCATCAGTCCAGGATCTTCTGGCCTTCATAGTTTCTGGCGAAAAGTCTGGTGTGATTCTGATAGGTCTGCCTTCATATGTTACTTGACCTTTTTCCCTTACTGCTTTTAATATTCTTTCTTTATTTTGTGCGTTTGGTGTTTTGACTATTATGTGTCAGGAGGTGTTTCTTTTCTGGTCCAATCTATTTGTAGTTCTGTAGGCTTCTTGTATGCCTATGGGTATCTCTTTTTTTAGGTTAGGGAAGTTTTATTCTATGATTTTGTTGAACATATTTACTGGTCCTTTGAGCTGGGAGTCTTCACTCTCTTCTATACCTATTATTCCTAGGTTTGATCTTCTCATTGAGTCCTGGATTTCCTGTATGTTTTGGACCAGTAGCTTTTTCCACTTTACATTATCTTTGACAGTTGAGTCAATGATTTCTATGGAATCTTCTGCTCCTGAGATTCTCTCTTCCATCTCTTGTATTCTGTTGGTGAAGCTTGTATCTACAGCTCCTTGTCTCTTCTTTTGGTTTTCTATATCCAGGGTTGTTTCCATGTGTTCTTTCTTGATTGCTTCTATTTCCATTTTTAATTCCTTCAACTGTTTGATTGTGTTTTCCTGGAATTCTTTCAGGGATTTTTGTGACTCCTCTCTATGGGCTTCTACTTGTTTATTTATGATTTCCTGGAATTCTTTCAGGGATTTATGCAATTCCTCTCTGTAGGCTTCTACTTGTTCTCTAAGGGAGTTCTTCACGTCTTTCTTGAAGTCCTCCAGCATCATGATCAAATATGATTTTGAAACTAGGTCTTGCTTTTCTGGTGTGTTTGGGTATTCAGTGTTTGTTTTGATGGGAGAATTGGGCTCCGATGGTGCCATGTAGTCTTGGTTTCTGTTGCTTGGGTTCCTGCGCTTGCCTCTCCCCATCAGATTATCTCTACTGTTACTTTGTTCTGCTATTTCTGACAGTGGCTAGACTGTCCTATAAGCCTGTGTGTCAGAAGTGCTGTAGACCTGTTTTCCTGTTTTCTTTCAGCCTGTTATGGGGACAGAGTGTTCTGCTTTCGGGCGTGTAGTTTTTCCTCTCTACAGGTCTTCAGCTGTTCCTGTGGGCCTGTGTCTTGAGTTCACCAGGCAGGTCACTTGCAGCAGAAAAGTTGGTCTTACCTGTGGTCCCGAGGCTCAAGTTTGCTCGCAGGGTGCTGCCCACGAGCTCTCTGCGGCGGCAGCAACCAGGAAGATCTGCGCCGCCCTTTCCGGGAGCTTCAGTGCACCAGGGTTCCAGATGGCGTTTGGTGTTTTCCTCTGGAATCAGTAATGTGTGCAGAGTGCAGTCTCTTCTGGTTTCCCAGGCGTGTCTGCCTCTCTGAAGGTTTACCTCTCCCTCCCACGGGATTTGGGTTCACAGAACTGTTTTTCCGGTCTGTTCCTTCGTGAAACACCTCTTAGATCTTGGCTTATGCATATAACTTTAATCTGAGAAGGCTTCTACACAATTTTGGGTGGTAGAAAGGGCAATATATGCACTCTGGAGAGGGGCATGGATTATTTGGGGTGAATGAAATCATTGACTGGGGTTAAAGTACTGTGAATGCTTCATTTGTATAGAGAGGCATTCCAAGAGACTCAAGTATTTGATGGCTTGGTTCTTATCAGGAAAGAGGAAGTTGAATTTGCAGCTTTGCAAAGGCCTACTAGGTGGATGTTCAACAGACAGAGTCTCCTCAGAAAAGGTCAGAGAAAGGGAAGTCCTGCTCCAAATGGAATTCCTCCATTTCATGCTGAGCTCAGGGAAGTTATGGGATCGTGGTACACTACAAATTTAATTCTCAGGATTTCCCCACATCTCCTGCTCTTTTATTAATAACGGAGAGGTATCCTAATAGCTTTTAGCCTCTTTCTTGTGGATGACTTTGTATTGAGGCAGAACTCGATTGGCTGTGGTTTATCTAATGCTAATTATAGGCCTTTTTAAAATTTGGATGAGGCAGGGTGCCAGGAGCAGGAGGCCTCTGATGGTCAGTATGGGAACAAGAAGGGGAGAAACCAAGCCAGAAGGGAGGTTGAGTACCATGGGATTGGGGTACTTGATATTTAGCTTGCTCAGAGATCCTGGTGGAAATCTTTGAGCATTCGTATATCTTGTTCCACCAGTGGAGATTCACTAACATAGAAACAGCATTTCTCCCCCAACATAATGCAAGTCCTTCACAGTTCATAAGTCCTATCTAGAGATCCCAGGTTTTGGAGAGCAACCAGAGTTCTCAGGTTTCAGAGAGTAACCTGTGCTAGGGAGTTTATCTATAGTTGGAGGGACTCCAGACTGTCTGTTCTGGAATCTTTCACCTGATCAACCTTGTCCTGGAAGTTGCTAGCCAGATAGCTTTGGACTAAGGGCTGTTCCAAAGTTCCTGTGGTATCAAGCAAGACTCAAGACCCAGTAAGAGGAGCAATGACATGAAAATCTCTCTTTTTTTGGTCTCCTCCCAGCTGCAAGGTGAGTTGTTCAGCCTTATAGAGGATAAAACTGGGGAACAAATATTAAGAAAACGCAGAAGTCTTGGAAAGGGGGTTTAATGCAGTAATCAGTATGTTACTATACCAGAGAAGACTGGAGGAGACAGTTCACAAGATATATCTAGAGCTCTCAGGTTTTGGAGAGCAACCTGTGCTAGGGACTTTATCTGTCACCGAAGGGACTCCAGACTGTCTTTCCTAGGCAGACATATTGGCATGGTGAGTGATGTTATGGGCATAGGTAAGATGGGATCATGACTAGGGCCTTGTGGGACAAATGAGGAGGGGCAGGTCATAAACTGGAATGTTTACTAAAGTTACTGTGGATAAGGACGCATGGGGTTCATGATGACAGATGTTAATGGGAACAGAAGGCAATATAGCCCAGGAGAGAGAAGCACAGAAGCAGTATTGAGAGGAGTTGTGGGGGAGGTTAGTAGGGACTGTATATTGGATGTGCTATAGCCAGGAGGAGGCTGTTTGAACCTCCTGGGGTTGATTTTCCTATTGAAGACTGTTAATGTGTATAAAGACAGATTCAGAGGCAAGGACAAGGTGATAGGAGACATGTACACGTAGGTCAGCTATAGGGTATTTAGAACTTAATGTAGAGCTTACACATGAATCCTGTTTGCCATTGTTTGTCCCAGAGATCATTGAGTGAAAGCTGAAAATGAGTTTAAAGGTTGGTGATCACGGTGCCATTACAATGAAGAATTCAATTCAGAGTATCCAATGTCGGCAACCTCTGTATATGGAGGAACCCAGGAAGCAGTCACCTGTGTTATGGTAAGGAAAGGTGGGGGTAGTGGGGATGAAATTGGGGTGTAGAGGAATTTCAATCCTAGTCCAGCACCATTCATGTGGGCAGTCCTGGGCTCCTATGTTTTGCTGTGTCTGTTGTCTATCTCCCTAAAAAAGACTCTCCAGTGGTGGGTATTGGGTGTGTTAGAAAGAGGATGAGCAGTAACAGATTTAGAATGAAAAATAGCAAACACAGCCGTACGAATCCAGGAAAGGGAAGCCTATGGAGGGCACAAGGTGTGGGCAGCAGCCAGCAGGTCATGGATGCCCTGTGAGGTCTAGTTATCTCATAGTGGGTGGTATCCCCTCGTCCTTCTCCACGCTTCATTCTTCAATGACAGTCAGGCATCTTCTTGGTCAGTGTGATGCTTTCTTTCATTACTTGAAGGGATCCTGTGGTGGATTGAATATGCGTGGCCCAGAAAGAATGTCACTCTTCGGAGATATGGCCTTGGTAGAAAAGTGTGTCACTGTGGGAATGGGCTTTGAGGCTCCTGTGCTCAGTCTTCACCCAATAAATTAGAACATCTCCTCATGGCTGCCTGTGGAAGAGTCTCCTGGCTGCCCTTAGGATGGAGATGTAGAATGCTCAACTCCTCTGGCACCACATCTGCCTGGATGCTGCCGTATTTCCCACCATGATGACAGCGAACTAAACCTCTGAAATTTTAAACCAGCCCTAATTAAATGGTTGCCTTTATTAGAGTTGCCTTGGTCATGGTGTCACTTCTCAGCAATGAAGTCCAAATTACAATCCAAATAAGCCTATGCTGATCCTGTGGAGAACCACAAGCAATACCACTTCAGGTTCTAAGGAAGGAGTCTGGTCCCTCCCAAATCCCATCCAAAGAAGCATACCATCACATTGGGATGGGGGACGTTATTCCTGTTGTGTGAAAATGGAGGGAAATTGGAGCTTATGTAAGTAAATGTGAAATATGTTTAGTCAGAGCCATCAGTAATTGTATATTAGGATGATAGGTATTTACTTTTTGTTTGTAAGTCAGTATTTTAGGGTTTGGTGTGTTCTTTCTATTATCCCTGGGCCTTGGCATTTGTGAGGAGTTCCTGTATGATGGGCAATTTACTGTTGTGAGAAAAAGATTTTGAATTGAGAGCTGGTAAAGGAAGAATCATTGGCAGTTTTTATCTGTTGGGGATGCCCACGATGGCAAAGGCCAGACAGCACATGGTGCATTAACCTTTTTGAGTTTTCTTACATATGGGCTATAGCCCATGCAAAATATATGTGTCAACAGTAACTAACTTGTCTGCCAAACTGAGGAATGACAGTGACATCAATTTGTCATAGAGCACTGGATTTCAAACCTTGGGCAATAGTGCCCACAATTTGTAATTCCAGGGTATTAGTAAGTTAGTAAGTTAGTAAGTTAGTAAGAGATGTACTAGAGGAGCATATTTTTATTATCCTCTAAATCTGATCGAGAGTGATGTGAGGGAGGCAGTCTTGAAGCCCCTGTGTATTTCTATGTGAGTCATCATAATTGCTCTGCTTGCTTGGTGGGGACTGTGCATGCTCCGAGAGAGGTGATCTGATCAACAATGGCATTTTTTCAGATATCAGTTCTGGCAGAGGGCTGTGAGAAGTGACATGCCAAATGTTGAGGCGAATGGATCTTTCTTGTAAATGGATGGAGACCTATATCTACATATAGAGATGGAAGTGGATTAGAGTATAGTTTGGCAAAATATCTTGATGACCAGGGGAGGGAAATAACATATATACTGTTTAAAAAGATTAATAGGCCTATTGACTTGTTTAGATCTAAACAGAGAACACACTGTTGCTTACATTGGAGGAAGTGCTGGGACAGTTCTTTGAATTGAATAACTGAGGGTTCCTCTCCAGGGGAGTAGTATATTCCTGCTGCATCTCCCCTCTTTCCTCTATCAGTGAATATTGAGAGAGGCCCAGAGATGCAGGGTTTTGTAAAGAACAGGTTAGGACACAGCCAGCACACCAGAAGGAGGAAAGAAACCTATTTCTCAGGGTAATAGTTATCCTTTGTCCTGGAAATTCTATGAAGCTAATAGCAAAGTTGACTTGATTTTTGGGTAACCATTGAATATAAGAGAGGGGAAAGGGGATAACAAGAATGTCAGGTTCCTTACCTAAGGTTTGAAGGGCTCTGTCTCTGCCACTTTTAATCATACTTTTATTCAGTGTCATGTACAATCCTAGATGCATATCCCACCAGAGAACCAACACTCCCTGGGCTTGATATAGTGCTCCCATATGTGTATACCAGGAATTAAAGCTAATGAGATGAATTGGCATTATTGGGTCTTATCTAGCAAACCATGGCTTTTAGAGCCATACTGACAGAATTTTGGGCTTGAATTGCCTCATGGAGAGGGTTCTTGGAGAGGAGGGCCTTTTATTCCCTTTTAAGAGGTCAAAGAGGAGATGAAGAGTACTTGTGGCAAGGGGGAGCCAGGGTTAAAGTCACTTAAGGTTACAAAAAAATTCTAGAGGGAGGTGAAAATTATGTTTGGGAAAAAGAAAAGGGTCAATTTAAGCAGGCATAGTTACCCTGAGGGAAATTTCCTTTCCCAAGAATGCCGTGGGCAGAATACGTGGGCAGAATAATCTGGGCTGTGTGTGTGTGTGTGTGTGTGTGTGTGTGTGTGTGTGTGTGTGTGTGTGTGTGTGTGTGTAGGAGAGAGAGAGAGAGAGAGAGAGAGAGAGAGAGAGAGAGAGATGATATTTTGAATATTAGAGAGAATAATGAAGGTATTGATTGATCTTTAAGTTGGGAAGGGAGTTGGAAGACTCTTCCCATACTGAGATGTCATCCATATAGGTATATTTAATGAGTCCTTTGTTTAAATAAGGCTTTAATGCAGTGGCCACAACCTCTTGGGAAAGGGCTGGGCTATTAGCCACCCTTGGCTAGAGAATCGTCATCCATTCATATTGGGAGGCTGGCCCAGAGCTGTTATTAGATGTGACTGAGAACCCAAAGCATTCACAGTCTCTAGGGTGGAGAGGAATAGAATAAAAGCAGTCTTTGCTATCTGTTGCCAATAGAGGGACATTGGGATGGATGGCTGAGACATGGGGCATGTCCACTTGGGGAGCACCCCAGACTGGCATGATTTTATTAATTGCCCTTGATTCTTTTTTTTTATTAACTTGAGTATTTCTTATTTACATTTCGAATGTTATTCCCTTTCCCGGTTTCCAGGCAAACATCCCCCTAGTCCCTCCCCCTCCCCTTCTTTATGGGTGTTCCCCTTCCCATCCTCCCCCCATTGCCGCCCTGCCCCCAAAAATCACGTTCACTGGGGGTTCAGTCTTAGCAGGACCAAGGGCTTCCCCTTCCACTGGTGATCTTACTAGGATATTCATTGCTACCTATGTAGTTGGAGCCCAGGGTCAGTCCATGTATAGTCTTTGGGTAGTGGCTTAGTCCCTGGAAGCTCTGGTTGCTTGGCATTGTTGTTCATATGGGGTCTCAAGCCCCTTCAAGCACTTCCAGTTCTTTCTCTGATTCCTTCAACGGGGGTCCTTTTTCAGTTCAGTGGTTTGCTGCTGGCATTCGCCTCTGTATTTGCTGTATTCTGGCTGTGTCTCTCAGGAGAGATCTACATCCAGCTCCTGTCAGTCTGCACTTCTTTGCTTCATCCATCTTGTCTAATTGGGTGGCTGTATATGTACGGGCCACATGTGGGGCAGGCTCTGAATGGGTGTTCCTCTGTCTCTGTTTTAATCTTTGCCTCTCTATTCCCTGCCAAGGATATTCTTGTTCCCCCTTTTAAAGAAGGAGTGAAGCATTCACATTTTGATCATCTGTCTTGAGTTTCATGTGTTCTATGCATCTAGGGTAATTCAAACATTTGGGCTAATAGCCACTTATCAATGAGTGCATACCATGTGTGTTTTTCTGTGATTGGGTACCTCACTCATGATGATATTTTCCAGTTCCAACCATTTGTCTATGAATTTCATAAAGGCATTGTTTTTGATAGCTGAGTAATATTCCATTGTGTAGATGTACCACATTTTCTGTATCCATTCCTCTGTTGAAGGGCATCTGGGTTCTTTCCAGCTTCTGGCTATTATAAATAAGGCTGCTATGAACATAGTGGAGCACGTGTCTTTTTTATATGTTGGGGCATCTTTGGGTATATGCCCAAGAGAGGTATAGCTGGATCCTCGGGTAATTCAATGTTCAATTTTCTGAGGAACCTCCAGACTGATTTCCAGAATGGTTTTACCAGTCTGCAATCCCACCAACAATGGAGGAGTGTTCCTCTTTCTCCACATCCTCGCCAGCATCTGCTGTCACCTGAGTTTTTGATCTTAGCCATTCTCACTGGTGTGAGGTGAAATCTCAGGCTTGTTTTGATTTGCATTTCCCTTATGACTAAAGATGTTGAACATTTCTTTAGGTGTTTCTCAGCCATTCGGCATTCCTCAGCTGTGAATTCTTTGTTTAGCTCTGAACCCCATTTTTTAATAGGGTTATTTGTCTACCTGCGGTCTAACTTCTTGAGTTCTTTGTATATTTTGGATATAAGGCCTCTATCTGTTGTAGAATTGGTAAAGATCTTTTCCCAATCTGTTGGTTGCCGTTTTGTCCTAACCACAGTGTCCTTTGCCTTACAGAAACTTTGCAGTTTTATGAGATCCCATTTGTTGATCCTTGATCTTAGAGCATAAGCCATTGGTGTTTTGTTCAGGAAATTTGTTCCAGTGCCCATGTGTTCGAGATGCTGCCCTAGTTTTTCTTCTACTAGTTTGAGAGTATCTGGTTTGATGTGGATGTCCTTGATCCACTTGGACTTAAGCTTTGTACAGGGTGATAAGCATGGATCGATCTGCATTCTTCTACATGTTGACCTCCAGTTGAACCAGCACCATTTGCTGAAAATGCTATCTTTTTTCCATTGGATGGTTTTGGCTCCTTTGTCAAAAATCAAGTGACCATAGGTGTGTGCGGTTCATTTCTGGGTCTTCAATTCTATTCTATTGGTCTATCTCTGTACCAATACCATACAGTTTTTATCACTATTGCTCTGTAATACTGCTTGAGTTCGGGGATAGTGATTCCCCCTGAAGTCCTTTTATTGTTGAGAATAGTTGTAGCTATCCTGGGTTTTTTGTTATTCCAGATGAATTTGCAAATTGTTCTGTCTAACTCGTTGAAGAATTGGATTGGTATTTTGAGGGGATTGCATTGAATCTGTAGATCGCTTTTGGTAAAATGGCCATTTTTACTATATTAATCCTGCCAATCCATGAGCATGGGAGATCCCTCCATCTTCTGAGGTCTTCTTCAATTTCTTTCTTCAGAGTCTTGAAGTTCTTATTGTACAGATCTTTTACTTGCTTGGTTAAAGTCACACAGAGGTACTTTATATTGTTTGGGTCTATTATGAAGGGTGTCGTTAACCTAATTTCTTTCTCGGCTTCTTTCTCTTTTGTGTAGAGGAAGGCTACTGATTTATTTGAGTTAATTTTATACCCAGCCACTTTGCTGAAGTTGTTTATCAGCTTTAGTAGTTCTCTGGTGGAACTTTTGGGATCACTTAAATATACTATCATATCATCTGCAAATAGTGATATTTTGACTTCTTCTTTTCCGATCTGTATCCCCTTGATTTCCTTTTGTTGTCTGATTGCTCTGGCTAGAACTTCAAGAACTGTATTGAATAAATAGGGAGAGGGTGGGCAGCCTTATTTAGTCCCTGATTTTAGTGGGATTGCTTCAAGTTTCTCTCCATTTAGTTTAATGTTAGCAACTGGTTTGCTGTATATGGCTTTTACTATGTTTAGGTATGGGCCTTGAATTCCTATTCATTCCAGGACTTTTATCATGAAGGGGTGTTGAATTTTGTCAAATGCTTTCTTAGCATCTAATGAAATGACCATGTGGTTCTGTTCTTTCAGTTTGTTTATATAATGGATCACGTTGATGGTTTTCTGCATATTAAACCATCCCTGCATGCCTGGGATGAAGCCTACTTGATTATGGTGGATGATTGTTTTGATGTGCTCTTGGATTCGGTTTGCCAGAATTTTATTGAGTATTTTTGCGTCGATATTCATAAGGGAAATTGGTCTGAAGTTCTCTTTCTTTGTTGGGTCTTTGTGTGGTTTAGTTATAAGAGTAATTGTGGCTTCATAGAAGGAATTCGGTAGTGCTCCATCTGTTTCAATTTTGTGGAATAGTTTGGATAATATTGGTATGAGGTCTTCTATGAAGGTCTGATAGAATTCTGCACTAAACCCGTCTGGACCTGGGCTCTTTTTGATTGGGAGACCTTTAATGACTGCTTCTATTTCCTTAGGAGTTATGGGGTTGTTTTACTGGTTTATCTGTTCCTGATTTAACTTCGGTACCTGGTATCTGTCTAGGAAATTGTCCATTTCCTGCAGATTTTCAAGTTTTGTTGAATATAGGCTTTTGTAGTAGGATCTGCTGATTTTTTGAATTTCCTCTGAGTCTGTAGTTATGTCTCCCTTTTCATTTCTGATTTTGTTAATTTGGACACACTCTCTGGGTCCTCTGGTTAGTCTGGCTAAGGGTTTATCTATCTTGTTGATTTTCTCAAAGAACCAACTTTTGGTTCTGTTGATTCTTTCTATGGTCCTTTTTGTTTCTACTTGGTTGATTTCAGCTCTGAGTTTGATTATTTCCTGCCTTCTACTCCTCCTGGGTGTATTTGCTTCTTTTTGTTCTAGAGCTTTTAGGTGTGCTGTCAAGCTGCTGACATATGCTCTTTCCTGTTTCTTTCTGCAGGCACTCAGAGCTATGAGTTTTCCTCTTAGCACAGCTTACATTGTGTCCCATAAGTTTGGGTATGTTGTACCTTCATTTTCATTAAATTCTAAGAAGTCTTTAATTTCTTTTGTTATTTCTTCCTTGACCAGGTAATCATTGAGTAGAGCATTGTTCAACTTCCACGTATATGTGGGCATTCTTCCCTTATTGTTATTGAAGACCAGCTTCAGGCCGTGGTGGTCTGATAGCACGCATGGGATTATTTCTATCTTTCTGTACCTGTTGAGGCCCGTTTTTTGACCAATTATATGGTCAATTTTGGAGAAAGTACCAGGAGGAGCTGAGAAGAAGGTATATCCTTTTGCTTTAGGATAGAATGTTCTATAAATGTCTGTTAAGTCCATTTGGTTCATGACTTCTCTTAGTCTGTCTACGTCTCTGTTTAATTTCTGTTTCCATTATCTGTCCATTGATGAGAGTGGGGTGTTGAAATCTCCTAGTATTATTGTGTGAGGTGCAATGTGTGTTTTGAGCTTTAGTAAGGTTTCTTTTACGTATGTAGGTGCCTTTGTATTTGGGGCATAGTTATTTATGATTGAGAGTTCATCTTGGTGGATTTTTCCTTTGATGAATATGAAGTGTCCTTCCTTATCTTTTTTGATGACTTTTAGTTGAAAGTTGATTTTATTTGATATTAGAATGGCTACTCCAGCTTGCTTCTTCTGACCATTTGCTTGGAAAGTTGATTTCCAGCCTTTCACTCTGAGGTAGTGTATGTCATTGTCTCTAAGGTGTGTTTCATGTAGGCAGCAGAATACAGGGTCCTCATTGCGTATCCAGTTTGTTAATCTATGTCTTTTTATTGGGGAGTTGAGGCCATTGATATTGAGAGATATTAAGGAATAGTGATTATTGCTTTCCGTTATATTCATATTTGGATGTGAGGTTATGTTTGTGTGCTTTTCTTCTCTTTGTTTTGTTTCCAAGACGATTAGTTTCTTGCTTTTTCTAGGGTGTAGCTTGCCTCCTTGTGTTGTGCTTTACCATTTATTATCCTTTGTAGTGCTGGATTTGTAGAAAGATATTGTGTAAATTTGATTTTGTCATGGAATATCTTGGTTTCTCCATCTATGTTAATTGAGAGTTTTGCAGGATACAGTAACCTGGGCTGGCATTTGTGTTCTCTTAGGGTCTGTATGTCATCTGTCCAGGATCTTCTGGCTTTCATAGTCTCTGGCAAAAAGTCTGGTGTGATTCTGATAGGTCTGCCTTAATATGTTACTTGACCTTTTTCCCTTACTGCTTTTAATATTCTTTATTTTTTGCATTTGGTGTTTGGACTATTATGTGTCAGGAGGTGTTTCTTTTCTGGTCCAATCTATTTGGAGTTCTGTAGGCTTCTTGTATGCCTATGGGTATCTCTTTTTTTAGGTTAGGGAAGTTTTCTTCTATGATTTTGTTGAACATATTTACTGGTCCTTTGAGCTGGGAGTCTTCACTCTCTTCTATACCTATTATTCCTAGGTTTGATCTTCTCATTGAGTCCTGGATTTCCTGTATGTTTTGTACTAGTAGCTTTTTCCGCTTTACATTATCTTTCACAGTTGAGTTGATGATTTCTATGGAATCTTCTGCTCCTGTGATTCTCTCTTCTATCTCTTGTATTCTGTTGGTTATGCTTGTATCTACAGCTCCTTGTCTCTTCCTTTGGTTTTCTACATCCAGGGTTGTTTCCATGTGTTCTTTCTTGATTGCTTCTATTTCCATTTTTAATTCCTTCAAATGTTTGTTTGTGTTTTCCTGGAATTCTTTCAGTGATATTTGTGATTCCTCTCTATAGTCTTCTACTTGTTTATTTATGTTGTCCTGGAATTCGTTCAGGGATTTTTGTGATTCCTCTCTGTAGGCTTCTACTTGTTTATTTATGTTTTCCTGTGTTTCTCTAAGGGAGTTCTTCATGTCTTTCTTGAAGTCCTCCTGCATCATGATCAAATATGATTTTGAAACTAGATCTTGCTTTTCTGGTGTGTTTGGATATTCAGTGTTTGCTTTGGTGGGAGAATTGGGCTCCAATGATGACATGTAGTCTTGGTTTCTGTTGCTTGGGTTCCTGCGCTTGCCTCTCCCCATCAGATTATCTCTAGTGTTACTTTGTTCTGCTATTTCTGACAGTGGCTAGACTGTCCTATAAGCCTGTGTGTCAGGAGTGCTGTAGACCTGTTTTCCTGTTTTCTTTCAGCCAGTTATGGGGACAGAGTGTTCTGCTTTCGGGCGTGTAGTTTTTCCTCTCTACAGGTCTTCAGCTGTTCCTGTGGGCCTGTGTCTTGAGTTCACCAGCAGGTCGCTTGGAGCTGGAGGGTTTGTCTTACCTGTGGTCCTGAGGCTCAAGTTTGCTCGTGGGGTGTTGCTTATGAGCTCTCCACGGTGTCAGCAACCAGGAAGATCTGCGCCGCCCTTTCCGGGAGCTTCCGTGCACCCGGGTTCCAGATGGCGTTTGGTGTTTTCCTCTGGAGTTAGAGATGTGGGCAGAGTGTAGTCTCTTCTGGTTTCCCAGGCGTGTCTGCCTCTCTGAAGGTTTAGCTCTCCCTCCCACAGGATTTGGGTGCAGAGAACTGTTTATCTGGTCGGTCCCTTCAGGTTCAGGCGGTGTCTCAGATGCAGCGGATTTCCTGCTCCTGTGCCCTTATCCATGAGAACCCAGAGGCCGTATACAGTTTCCTCTTGGGCCAGGGATGTGTTCAGGGGTGGGCAGTGTTGGTGGTCTCTTCCACTCTGGAGTCTCAGGGGTGCCCACCTGTCTCAGCGGTGAGCTCTCTCTCCCCCGGTGTTTGGGAGCAGTGAGCTGGAGGCAGGGAGCGCGAGATTGGGACTCTCGCTAAAAACCGGAAGTGTCCGGTCCTCGCCCATGATTCTTATATTATTCTCCATCCCCCTGAGCTAACTTTTATAGTGAACACAGGTGTGTTCTGTGGACCGAGAGAATGGTGAATGTGCTCTAGCCAGAAGCTGCTCTTTTACCAGCTGTGTGAGGACTCTGAGTTTCTCCCTTGCTAGAGGCTATTGTTCAATCCAGATGGCTTCATTTGAAAGCCAATCAAATTAGGAACTATTCGGTTTACCAATGACCCTATAATTTGGGGCTGAAGTGGAGTTTTTAAGACTTTTTATGGTATTGTTTTCTTTATAGGTATGATCATCTGTCCTGATGCAATTCCTTTCTGATCGGGTGGTAAGCACCACATGCAGGGCTTGTACAATATCTCTCCCTAGAAGACTGATGGAGACATTTGCTACTAGAGGGCACTTTAGACCTGTAGCCCCATCAGAGTCTTCCCATCTGTAGGCCTGCTTAGTGGGAACTGCATAGGAGCTGCCTCTCATGCCTAGGATTTGAGGCTCAAGGATTAGCTGCCTATCTTGTGTGGACTCTTGTGTCTAAATTCTTTTGTCTGCCACAGTCCCAATGAGGCATTTGAGTGATTTGTTGTTCAGTTTTATTATTGTTTTGGGTGGGCAACCTCTGAGATGCTGGCTACCTATTGAGCCTCTTTGGGATCAATTTTCTCTTTCACTGTCGAGGCTGAGGGCTGTCTCAGTCTACGTTTAAAGGCTCTAGTTGTTTTTCATGTTTGTCATACAGGGAGACAAAAAGGTATTCCAGTAGAAATCTTTTCACCATCAGTACAGATTTTCTTAGGGGCATTGGAGTCTCTTATGGTGAGGGTCTTTTCTGGGCATTCATTCTTCCTTACATAGACACTATCAAAAAGGTTTTAGAATCCTTTTGATTTTCACTGTTGTGGATTGCTAAATTTGAAACAAATTCAGTATTTTCTTTTCTTTTCTTTTCTTTTCTTTTCTTTTTTTTTTTGACCTGGGGACCAAACCCAGGGCCTTGCGCTTGCTAGGCAAATGCTCTACCACTGAGCTTAATCCCCAAACCCTGCATTCATTCTTCCAATGTCCTGGTTCCCTGCATTTAAAGCAAATCTCTTCTGTTTTTATCGCTGCTCCTAAGCCTGAGATATGCAGACCTACCTGGTGTGATGCTATTCCTATGTCTTTGGTAGCCATAGCCTACCTATCGTAGTGTTCATCTTTGAGAGCTTGGCTGCAAGCCTAGATTCCGAGGTCATACCCTCCTATATGATGGTTTTAAGATGATGATCTCCAGCTGCAGAGTCAAGAATTGTATCTCCAAGCTCATTTTAGTTCTAAGAGTCATATCAGATAGGGTTTTCCCCGACTTCTGCAGAGAAAGAGCAGGGAAGGGACAGGGGCTTGTGAGCCAAAGAGTGGGGTGATTCTATCTGAAGCTCGGATTGCACAGCGGTGCACCTGTTCGTAGTGACCTGCTGACTGTTGTTGGTTATGCTCCTATGGAAAAGGCTCAGTGGCCAAAATAACCCATGTGTGCCCTTGGGTTTCAGACAGAGTTTAGGAATCATCTGCCAATACCAGAGAGTGCTCTGGCCAGAAGGCGTCAGCTGTCCTTTCAACATATCTGAATCCAGCCAATGGCTCTGATCAAAAACAAAGTAGGAAAAGATAAGACTGCCTTCCCTCAGAGTGTGGATGCTTGGGCCTTTGGGTTAGTGCCAAAGGCTGGGTGTATGTGGGGGGATCAGGGCTTGGGGCACTCACCCTTTTTTGCTCTAACAGGAGGTCCTGTTAGAGGCTGATATTGGCGCCAGCTGTGGTATGCATGTTGGAGTCATGCTATGGTTTCTCCCCCCTCTTTTCTCCCTCCTTGGGTGGCCATCTGTCCCAGACACCAGGCTGAAAATATGAATCTGAGTCCAGAATGGATGGGATCCCATCCATCTGGGAATGGGTGCTGGATGGAGAAGCCCTTCTCCAAAAATATTTAGTGAAACACCTCTCTTAGATGATCTTAGCTTAATCTGAGAGGCCTTCTTCACAAACCCTTTTTGGGGGGTGGAGTGGGCAGAGACATTCAGAGTGAATGAAGTCATCAACTGGGGTTTAAAGTACTAGGAATGCCTCATTCATGTGGAGAGACATGCTCGCTGTTCTCTTAGGTCTTACCTCCTGATCTCTTTTTCCTCATACCAGCTCTTTTCAAGTCTTCCTTTCTCTTACATTTCTACTTCCTTCTCTTCTTTATTTTCTCCTTTTCACTTCATGTCTTTTCCTGTTCCCCATTCCCTCCTCTTCCCCCTTTCTCATCTTCCATCTTCTACCATTTTCTATCATCCCTTCATTTACCACTTTGTCCTCTTTCCTTGTTAAACTTGTAGGTTTGTCGAAGACTACCCAACCTTCACCAGGTAGAAGGTATGGGGAGTCAGGCTCCCAAGACAAGGCCAAAGAAGGGGAAACCCTGCTTGTGAAGGAATTTCTCCATTTTGCACCAAGCTCAGAGGAAATAGCAGATCACAGTGGACTATGAAGTGAATTATCAGGGTTTCCCCACAGAAGGAGCAAAGTGGAGGACACGGGGCGGGGAAAGGGCAAGAAGGAAGGAAGAAGTGTCCTAATGAAGGAAGAAGAGGAAGGAGAGTAGTGCGTGAAAGAAGAGGGAGGAAAAGAAAAGAAATAGACAAAAACATAAGAAAAAGAGGAAAAGAAAGATACAGGCGGGGAAAGCAAAAAGGATGCAGAGAGTAGTGGAAAGAAGAGGACAGAGGAAGGTGGAGGAGATGAGACTAGGGAAAAGTGGAGGAAGGTGGAAGGGGTAGGATGCAGAAAGAACATGGATGCTGGAATAGAGGAGAAAGAGAAGATAAAGTAGGAGGAGGACAGAAGAGAAAGTGAGAGGGAGAAGAAGGGAAGGGAAAAGAGGACAGAAGAGGAAGGGGGTTGAGAGAGGGGGGAGGGGAGGGGAGGGAGAGGAAGGAGAAGGAATGTTGAGGGAAGTTTGTGGAGGAAAGAAGATGAAGGGGAATGAGGGAGTATGAAAGGGTAGGAAACAAGGAAAAGATTCGGGAATATGGATGAAAGAACCTGAAGAGAAAAGAGGATTGAAGTAGAGTTAAGAGAAAGGAGGAAAGCAGACGAAGGAGAAAGTTGGAAGAGAGAGCAAAAAGGCAGGAATAAGAAAGCGGAAGGAAAATCAGAGGATGGGGGGGTGTAAGAGGTGGGAGGAGGGAAGAGGATGAAGCAGAAAAGGGAGGGAAAGGAAGAAATAGAGAGATGTGGAGGAGGGGAGAACAGAAAATGGGAGATGATGGAAGAGGAGGAAAGAGGACAAAGTGGTAAATGAAGGGATGATGGAAAATGGTAGAAGATGGAAGATGAGAAAGGGGGAAGAGGAGGGAATGGGGAACAGGAAAGACATGAAGTGGAAAGGAGAAAATAAAGAAGAGAAGGAAGTAGAAATGTAAGAGAGAGGAAGACTTGAAATGAGCTGGTGTGAGGAAAAAGAGATCAGGAGGTAAGACCTAAGAGAACAGCGAGCAAGCGAATAGGAAACAGGAGGGAAGATGGTAGGAAGGAGTGAAGGGGAAGAGTGGGAAAGAGAAGAGGAATGGAGAGAGAAAAGGAAGGAGGACCGAAGAAGAAAAGGGAGAAGATAAAAGACGAAACAGGAGGGAAGATGGGAGGCAAGTGGGAAGGATGGAACTGTACCGAGTAGGGAAGAGGAGGAGGGGAAGAGGAGGGACAGGATAGAGTAGGGATGGAGGCAAATGCGAGAAGAGGGAGGAGAGAAGACAGGGCAGCTGGATAGTAACTGGAGGAAAGTAGAAAGGGAGTGGAGAGGCTGAAATGAAAAGGAGGGAGGAGGAACAACAGGAGATAAGGGAGGACGGAGAGGAAAGAAGTAAAAGGAATGAGGATGGAAGACGAGTAGAGGAGGGAGGAGGGAAGAGGAGGAAAGTAACAGAAGGGAAGGGAAGGGAAGGGAAAAGGGAAGGAGAGAAGAGGAGGCAGGGGAGGGAGATGATGGGAGAAGAGGAGAGTAAGGGAAGGTAGGAGAGAAAAGGGGAGGGGAGATGATGGGAGAAGAGGAAAGGAGAGTAGAGCTAGAAGAGAAGGGGAATGAGAATTCTGAGAGAGGAGAAGGCATGATGGGGAAAGGCATGGCAGGAGGGATAGAGACAAGGATGAAAAGGGAAGAAGGGGAGATAGAAGAGAATAAGAAAAGGAGAGGAAGGAGGATGAAGAGGAGAATGGAAGGAAGATGAAGGAAAGAAGAGGGAGAAGGAAGAGAGAAGGATGTAGAGGAGGAAGGATGGAAACAGAAAAGAGGAAGAGGGTGGAAGAGAGGAGAGAAAAGGAGGGAACTTGTAGTTTATGAAGGTGGCAGTACGGGAGAAGGGAGGACAAGAGAAGATGATTGGGAGAGAAGAATAGGGAAGAGGCGGGAAGAGTCAAAAGAATGTAAGAGGGGACAGAGAGGCAGAAGGAAATGGGAAGGGGATGGAGGATAGAAGTACAGTTAAGAGAAAATGGAAGAGTGGAAGGCAGTGGGCAAATGGAGAAATGCGGAAGGGCAGAGAACAGGGTGGAAGCTGACAAGCTCTGTGGTATGAAAATGGGGCAAGGGTGGGTTGATGGTTGAGGGGAATGCAGAAAGGGGGAGAGAGGAGGAGAGGGAAGGAGACTGAAGAGGACGGAGGAGGCAAGGCAGCAGAGAGGGAAGCGGATGCAGGAGAGATTAAAAGTGTGATAGCAAGAGGAGCCAGGAGGAATCAGAATGGAGAAGAAGAAGAGGAGCAAACATGGAGGGAAGAGTGAAGGGAGGAAGCAAGGAGGAGAAGAGGAAGAGAGGAGAGATGAAGAGTTAGGATGAAGGAGGGAAGAGGAGGAGGGAGAAGGGATGGAAGAGAAGAGGATGGAGGATGTAAGTGGTGGGAGGAGGGAAGAGGGGAAAACAGAAAGAGAGGAGAAACTAGGAGGAAAGAGGAGGGAAGAGGAAAATGGGAAGGGAGGGAAAGGGGATAAAATAGGAGGAAAGAGAGAGTAGGAAATTGATACAGGACAGGAGGGGAAATGGGAAGTGAGGGAAGAGAGGGAACTGGGATGGAGAGGGTGAATGGAGAACTAGAAAAGAAAGAGAAGGGAATAGAAAACAGGAAAAATATCAAGAAAAAGAGAAGGTGGAGAAAGGGGAGAGGAGGGAAGAGGAAAGGGAGGAAATAAAACATGAGTAAAGAGGGAAAGACAGAGAAAGGAAAAAGAAAAAGGGGAGAAGAGAAGGGAACAAAAGGCAGGAGGAAGGGTGGAAGGGTGGACAGTAGGGAAGATCAAGATGAGGGAGGAGGTTGGAGAAGACTGGAGGGAAGAGGAAGGAAGGTGACAGCGGAGTTGAGTAGTAAGACAGCGTAAGAGGACTGGGGGAGAAGGAGAGAGGAGAGAAGATGAGGAAGAAGGGAAAGGATAAAAGAGGTGATGGAAAGAGGATAGGAGAGAAAACAGGGAGGAGGGGAGAAGAGAAATTGAAAGGGAGGGGGGAAGAAAGCAGGGTAAGAAGGGTGTGAGGGAGGAGGGAAGAGGAGAAAAGGGCAAGAGTAGGTAAGAGGGACACGAACGGAAGAAGAGGAAGGACGATGCATGAGGGACGAGCAGGGCAAAGGGAAAGAGCAGGAGGAGGGGAGAGGGTAGGGAAGCGAGGAGGCTCGATGAAGGGAGATGGAAAAGGAGGGGAAGAGAAGGACTATGAAGGCGAAAGGACGGGGAGAAGAGGAGGGAAGTGGGTACATTAGGGAGGAGGGAAGGCTGAATAAGAAAAAGAGAAGGAAGAAGACAGAGGCCAAAAGAGGAAGCAAGTGGGAAAAGAAGGAAGAGGGGAGAGGAGTGTGGACGGAAGGGGAAAGAAGACGGAGGAAAAGTAAGAAGTAGAGAAAGGCTAAAAGAGGAAAGACCAAGGAAGTGGAGGAGGTAGAGAAGAGGGGTGAAGAGGAGAGATGGAAGGGAAATGGAGGAAGGAGGGAAGCTATGGAGAAGGGAGACGAAGGTAAGTATGAAGAGGGGAGGAAAAAGAAGAGCAGAGAAGAGGCACTGAGGGAAGGAGGAATAGAAGGGGAAGGGTAGTAGAGTGAAGAGAGCAGATGCTTTGGAAAGGAAACAGAAGTTTCAAAGGAAAAGGACAGGGAGGGAACAGTAGAGAAGAGGAAAGACAATGGAAGACGGAAGAGGCTAGAAGAACATGGAGGCCAGAGGGAAGCTCAAGAAGAGGAAGGAAAGAGCACGAGTGGGATATAAGAGAGGAAAGAGGAGAGAGGCGAATGTGTAATACTAGAAAAGAGAGGACAGAAGAAAGGAGAAGGAGGAATGGAGAAGGGATAGAAAGTGGAAAGGGGACGGATGAAGGAGTAAGGGGGAGTGGGATTGCATGAAAAACGAAAAACTGAAGAACAACTGAAATGGAGGAAGGAGGGTAGGAGAGAAAAAAGGACTAGACCGGCAAGAGGATAGAGAAGGGGTGTGAAAAGCGAAGGGGGAGAGAAGAGGGAAGAAGAAGCAATCTATAGGAGGAGGGAAAGAGGACAGATGGAAGGATTGGGAGAGAAGGTACTATGGAAGAGACTAGAAGAAGAAAGATGGAACAGGTGCAAGGAGGAGACGACAGTGAGAAGTGAAGATGAGGATGGAAGAGAAGGATGGAGGGAAGGAAGAGGAGAAAGAAAGGCAGGTGATGGAGAGGTAAGGATAAGACTGAGAGAGGAGGGAAGGAAGAGGAGGAAGAAAGGCAGGTGATGGAGAGGTAAGGATAAGACTGAGAGAGGAGAGAAGGAAGAGGAGAAACAAAGGCAGGTGATGGAGAGGTAAGGATAAGACTGAGAGAGGAGAGAAGGAAGAGGAGAAAGAAAGGCAGGTGATGGAGAGGTAAGGATAAGACTGAGAGAGGAGAGAAGGAAGAGGAGAAACAAAGGCAGGTGATGGAGAGGTAAGGATAAGACTGAGAGAGGAGAGAAGGAAGAGGAGAAACAAAGGCAGGTGATGGAGAGGTAAGGATAAGACTGAGAGAGGAGAGAAGGAAGAGGAGAAAGAAAGGCAGGTGATGGAGAGGTAAGGATAAGACTGAGAGAGGAGAGAAGGAAGAGGAGAAAGAAAGGCAGGTGATGGAGAGGTAAGGATAAGACTGAGAGAGGAGAGAAGGAAGAGGAGAAAGAAAGGCAGGTGATGGAGAGGTAAGGATAAGACTGAGAGAGGAGAGAAGGAAGAGGAGAAAGAAAGGCAGGTGATGGAGAGGTAAGGATAAGACTGAGAGAGGAGAGAAGGAAGAGGAGAAAGAAAGGCAGGTGATGGAGAGGTAAGGATAAGACTGAGAGAGGAGAGAAGGAAGAGGAGAAAGAAAGGCAGGTGATGGAGAGGTAAGGATAAGACTGAGAGAGGAGAGAAGGAGGAGGAGAAACAAAGGCAGGTGATGGAGAGGTAAGGATAAGACTGAGAGAGGAGGGAAGGAAGAGGAGAAACAAAGGCAGGTGATGGAGAGGTAAGGATAAGACTGAGAGAGGAGGGAAGGAAGAGGAGAAACAAAGGCAGGTGATGGAGAGGTAAGGATAAGACTGAGAGAGGAGAGAAGGAAGAGGAGAAACAAAGGCAGGTGATGGAGAGGTAAGGATAAGACTGAGAGAGGAGGGAAGGAAGAGGAGAAACAAAGGCAGGTGATGGAGAGGTAAGGATAAGACTGAGAGAGGAGGGAAGGAAGAGGAGAAACAAAGGCAGGTGATGGAGAGGTAAGGATAAGACTGAGAGAGGAGGGAAGGAAGAGGAGAAACAAAGGCAGGTGATGGAGAGGTAAGGATAAGACTGAGAGAGGAGGGAAGGAAGAGGAGAAACAAAGGCAGGTGATGGAGAGGTAAGGATAAGACTGAGAGAGGAGAGTATAAGAGGTAAGGAGGAAGGGGAGTGAAGTGTAAAGGGGATGGAACAGAAGGGAGCTGAGAAAGAAGTGAAGGATGAATGAGGGAAAAGAAAGGGGAAGAGAGGTGAGGAAGAGCAGGAAAGTAGAGGAATAAAGATTAAGGAAGAAGAGACAAGTGAAGGGAGGACAGTAAAAGAAGGTAGTGAAGAGAGTAGAAAGGAAAGACGTGAGAGGAGGTCAGAGTGAGGAAAAGGGATTTGGGAAGCAGCAATAAGTGGAAATAGGGAGAAGTAAGTAGAAGAGGGAAGGGGAGGAAGGAGGGACAAGAAGGAAAGTGGGAAGGGGATGAAGAATTGTAGAAAAAGGAATAGAGAAGAGACAGGAAGAAAAAAGAAAGTTGGGGAGGAAAGCAAAAGGTTTAGGGGATGGGAGCTTAGATGGAAATGAAGAGTAAAAAAGAGACATCCGGAGAGTAGGGAAGAGGTGGAGGAAAGAGAAGGTATAAGGGGAAGAGAGGGGAAAAGAGGAGGGATGATGGAAGAACAAGGAAGAGGAGGAAAGTAGGTGGTGGAGTCACTTTGGGTTTCCATTGCTGTGAAAAGGATCCTTGTCCGTAGCATCTATTATAAAGGGAAAATTTAATTGATGCTGTTGATGTTTAGAGGTTCAGAGGTTTTGTCCATTGTTATTATGGCAGGAAGCACAGTGGCCTGAAGACCAACATGATGCTGGAGAAGTTGTTGAGATTTTTTTCATCTGGATTGGCAGGCAGCATGAAGTGAGGCTCTGGGCTTGGCTTGAGAATTTGAAGTCTCAAAGCCCATCCCCAGTGACAGACTTCTTCCACTAGGGCCACATCTCCTAATAGTGCTAATCCCTATTACCCTACAGTGTCATTATGATTCAAGTATGCATAGGGCAGGTAGGAAGAAAGGGAATCTTTCACTCCCAGGGGAGCAATGGCGGAAGAGGGAAGGAGAGATGAAGAAAGAGGAAGAGGGAAAAGAAGGAAAGAGGGAGATAAGGGAAGAAGAGGGGAGAGAACAGGGAAGAGGAAAGAAGAGGGGAAAGGGAAGAGGAGGGAAGTGATGGGAAGGAGGGATGAGGAGAGGAATAAAATAGAGAAGTAAAAGGAAGAATAAGGGAAGAAGGAAGGGGAGTAATGTGAAGAAAAGAAAACAGCAGCTATGAGAGAAAAGGAGATAGTTGGAGAAAGTAGGAAAGAGGAGAAAGGGGAGAAGAGAAGAGAAAAAGGAATAGAAAGCAAAAGAGAAGAAAAAGAAGAGGGAAGAAGAGGAAGCAGTTGGAATGACAATGGAAGAGGAGGGAAGAGAAAGGAAGGGGATGGAGAAATTAGGAGAGGAGGAAATGGAGGGAAGAAGGAAGGGAAGGGAAGAGGGACAAGAAAAGGAAGGTATGAGAAATGAGAATGGAAGAGTGATGCAAAGAGAAATATGAAGAGAAGTGAGAGGAAAGAAGAGGGGGATGGAGAGAGCTGGAAAAAGGAGACTGGAGAAATTAAGAAAGAGGTGAAAGGAAGTACTTAGGAAGGAAGGTGATGGGTGAGAGAACAGGAAAGAAAAGGAATAAGAGAAGGGAAAAGAGGGAAGAGGCTAGAAGTGTGTTGTGCCTGGAAAAGGGAAGAGAAGGGGGGAATGGAAGAAAGAAAAAGAGGGAAATGGAAGAGAAAGGATGAGGGGTGTCATGGGAAGAGGAGTGAAGAGGTGGGGGAAGGAATAGGGGGAAAGGAAAGGGAAGAAATGAGAGGAGGGATGAAGAGAGAGGAGGGAAGAGGAAGCAAAACTGAAATACACTAAGTAGAAAGGGTTGGAGAAGAAAAGTGGGTGGATGAATGTAAAGAAGGGATGAAGGTTGAGGAGAAAAGATGATTAAGGAAGATAGAGGAAATAAAAAGGTGGGAGGATGGCAGGGTCTTTGGGGAGAGAACAGGAGCATGGAAGGAAGAGGAAGGAGGGGACCACAAGAGGGGTGAGGAAGGAGGGAGAAAGGAGGAGATCTGGGAATTGGAGGGAGAGGGACAGGAAGAAGGAAGAAAAGGGAGGGTAGAAGGAAGGGCAAAGAAAAGGATGAGTGAGGAAAAAGAGAAAAGGCAAACAAATGAAAAGGAAGGAGGGAAGAGAGAAAGGGAGGGAGGAAGAGTAAAGAAGATCAAAGAGGAGTTACAAGATAAAGGAGGGAAGTGAAAAGGGAGGATGAGGAAATAGGAAAGGGTAAGAGGAGGGAGGAAAGAAAAGAGATGAGGGAAGAGAAAGGAGGGAGATGGAGAAGTTAGTAAGGGTAAAGGGAAGAGCGGGGAAGAAGAAAGGAGGATAGACAGAAACTAATAAAGAGAGGAAAGGGGACTGAAGAAGATTCAAGAGGAGGAATGAAAAGGGGAGAAAAGGGGAGCAAAGAGTCAGGAGAAAGAAGGAGGGGAAAGCCAAGGATGGATGATGTAAGAGGTGGGAGGAGGGGAGAGGAGGAAGCAAAATGGAGGAGAAAGGAAGAAGAAGAGGGAAGAGGAAAATAAGGGGACAGAGGAGGAAAGGGAAATTAAAGATGGGGAAAAGGGAAGAAGAGAGAACAGAAACAGACTGGATGAGAGGAGGAAAGAAGAGAAATGAAAAGATGGTACTGGAATGGTAATAGGGGAAGACTAGAAAATAGGAAGTAAGGATGAGGAGACAGGAGCTAAGAGTTAGAAGAAATGAGGAGGAGGAAATGGGGGGAGGAGGGAAGGGAAAAAAAGAAAGGGAAAGAGGAAGAAAAGATAGAAGATGGCAGTGGGAAAAGAAGATGGGAGAAAAAGGAGGGAGGAAGAGAGAAGAGGGATTTGTAAAGTTGAAGGAGGTTGAAAGAGGAGGAAGGTAGGAAGAGGAGAAGAGGAAAAAGAGAAAGGAAGAGGAGGGGAGAAGAGCTAAGGGAATGAGGGAAGGGGAGGAAGTGGGAAAGGGAGGAAAGAGGGAAATAAGGGGAAATGGAAAAGTAGAGAAGTCTGGAGGGGAGAGAAGAGGTAAGAGGAGAGGAAAGGAAAGAAGGAATGTGAGGAAGAAGGGAAGAGGAGTAAGGTGGATAGAGTATGGAGGAGGGAAGTGTAAAGAGGAGTGAAAATGAAGAAGGAAGAAGAGAGAAGACAGAAGAGGGGAGAGAAGTGTGGAGTAAGGAGAAAAGAGGATGAGGCAAGAGAAAGAAACAAGTTCAAGGAAGTAGAGAATTACAGAAGAAGGTGAAAGAAGGAGGAAGAGACAGGGATAGGGACAGGGATGGAGGAGAAAAGAGAATGGAGGACAAAAGGTTATGTGAAAAGAAGAGGAAAAACTAGGAGGAAGTAGGGAAGAGGAAGGAGGGAACGTGAGGGAGGAGGGAAAAGAGAGTATAGGTAAAAAGGTAAAGAAATTGGAAGATCCAAGAGAGGAGATAGAAGATGGAAATGGATGGGGGAAGAAGAGTAAATGGAGTCACAGGAAGAGTGATGGCAGTTAAGAGAAGGAAAGCCAAAGGGGAAGAAGGAACAAAGGGAGAAATATGGAAGAGGAAAGAAAAGGAAAGAGGCAAGAGAAAAGTTGAGGGAGGGTGGAACAGGAGGGAGAACAGGAGAAGAGGTTGGTGGAGGACCTAGTAGAGAAAAGGAGAAAAAAGAAAGAGGAAAGAGACTGATAAAATAAGGAGGTGGAGAGAGGAGAACTTTGTAAAGGGGAGGGAAGTTAAAAGAGAAGGGAAGGGAGGAGAAAGGAGAGAAGGAAAGTGGGAAGTGAAGGGAAATGGGAAGGGGAGGAAGAAAGGAAGAGAATGGTAGAAGAAAGAGGAGGGAGAAGAGGAATAGTAAGGGTAGAGAAGCCAGCAGGGAAGAAGGTGGATGAAGGACAAGGAGGGAAGAGGGAAGGGGAATGAAGGGGAAGAAGCAAGAAAGAGAAAGGAAGAGAAAAGAGGGAGCGGAGACATGAAAGAAAAATAGGGAAGAGAAGGAGGGGAGCAAGGGAAGAGGGAAATGGAGAGAATATGGAAGAGGGAAGAAAGATTGGAAATTATGAGCTACGAGAAGAGGAGGGAAGAAAGAAAATGCAAGAAGAGAAAAATCAAAGTTGAGCAAAGATGAAAGGGAGAAGAGGATGGAAGTAGGAAACGGAGGAGGAGGAAGAGCCAAGAGGTAGCAGCAGGAAGAATGAGGGAAAAGAAGGGAGTATGGGAGAGGAGGGAAGTGGGGAGAGGACAGGCTAGGTTAGAGGAGGAGAAAGGAGAAAGGGAGAGAGGAGTTAAGAGAGAAGAGGGAGAAAGAGGAGGAAGGGGAAAGAGAAGGAAAGGAGGGAAAAGTAGATGAGAGAAGAAAATGAAAGGAGATAAAAAGGGAAGAGGAAGAAGGTAGAGGCGAAATTTTAAGAGAAGAGAAAGGAAGAGTTGGTAAGGAAGTAGAGTGAGTTGATAAGATTTGGGGAACAGGTAAGAGGGGAGGGAAAAGTGAGAAGGATGGAGAAGGAGAAAGAAGGTAGGAAGAGGATATATGAAGTAAAATTAGAGAGAGAAGAGGGCGATGAAAGAAGATATGGGAAGAGGGAAAGGAAAGAAAAAGAAAATGGGAAGGGGAGGGAAGAATGTAGAGGAAAGAGGGTGATGGAGGAAATATGGTAGAGGAAAGAGAAGGGAGGATTGAAGAGGAAGAAAGGAAGATAAAGGAGAGAAGAGGGGAAGGAAGTTGGGGAACAGAGGAAAGTTAAAGATGGTAGTGGATTAGAGAAGAGTAGAAAAGAGGGAAGAGGATGTTAACACAGGGATGGGAAGAGGGAAGAAGAGTTTTGGAAAAATGAAAGTAGAGGCAAGAAGAGGAAAGAGGGAAGAATGAGGAGGAACGAAGTAAATCAGCAAAGGAGGAGGGTAGTAAAGGGCGGAGGGAAGAGGACAAAGGAGATAAGAGACAGGGACAAAAATGAGGAAGGAGGAAAGAGAAGATATGAGGGAAAAGAGTGAAGGTGGAAGAGGACAAAAGGGGAAGAGGAGAAAAGCGGAAAAAGAGGAGGAAGGAAGAGGAGGCAAGAGAAGCAAGATGCAATAGGAGGGAAACAGATAATGGAGAAAAGAAGCAAGAGGAGGGGAAAAGGGACCAGGATTGTAGAAGGGACCAGGGAAGGGAGAGAGAAGAGAGCAGGAGGGAGTAGTGGGTAATGGCAAAGAGAGGAGGGAAAGAAACTACAAGGCAAAAGGAGAGAAAAGGGAAAGGATTGGTAGAAGGAGAAAGGAAGAGTTAAGAGGGAAGAGAAAGGAAGCAGGGAAGATGAGGGAGAACAGGAGAAAGGTGGGGAAAAGAAAAAGAGCGAAGAATAGGGAAGTGAAGAGGTGAGAAGAGCGAAGTGAAAAGAAGGGAAGCTGGAAGAGTGAAGCTGAAAAAGGGATGAGGAATGAGTAAGGAAAAGGAAAAGAAGGGAATGATGGAGAGAAGAGGGAATGTGAGGAGGAGGACAACGAAGGGAAAGAAGAGGAAGGAGAAAAGGAGAAGAGGAGAGTGAACAAAAGCAGAGGAGGGAAATGGAGGGTGGAGAAGGAGTGAAGAGGAGGAAGGAGGAAATGAGGGGAAAAGATGGAGTACAAGAGAGAGACAAGGATGAAAGGAGGGAAATGGAGGGAGGAGGGCTGAAGAGAGAGGAAGGAAGAGGTGGGTGGGAAAACAGGAAGATGAAATTGGATGCAGGAAGGAAGAGGACGGAGGAGGGAGAAAGAAAGAGGAGGGAGACAGGGCAAGTGGAGGAATAAAGGTATAGAGAAGAAGACGGAGTAGAAAGGAGAGAGGGAGAGGAGGGAATAAGGAGGGAGTGTGTAGAAAGAAGGTTGGAAGAGGATAGTAAAGGGAGGAGTGAAAGGGGTAAGGATGTAATAAGGCAGAGGAGGGAACAGGAGAGAAGAGCAGGGAGGAGGAGGGAAGAATGAAGAGGGAAGAGGAGGAGGAAGGGAGTGGAGGGAGTAGGGAAAGGTAGTGTAGAGGAGGTAATAGGAAAGAGATGGAGGAGAGAAGAGGATGGACTGAGAGGAAAGAGGAGGAGGAATGTTAGAAAAGAAGGGAGGATGGAGGGGTGAAGACGAAAGAAGGAAAATGATAGAGGAGGAAGGGAATGGAGGGAGGACAAAGGAGGGAAGAAAAGGGAAGAAAGGAAAGAAGAAAAGTGCCAGAACAGAGGATGGCTGAGTGTGGAAAATGAGAAAAATAAGAGGGGGCAGAGGGAGGACTTGGGAGAGGGGAGGAAGAAAGATTATCAAGAAGGGGGAGGAGGAGGGAGGAGGACAGTCAAAAGGAGGAGAGGGAATTGAGGGAGGGAAGAAGGACTGGGAAGAAATGGAAAGGAGTAGGAGAGAGGACGAATAAGGGAGGGGATGTAAGGAGAAGGAAGAAAGAGGGAAGCAGAGACAAGAGGTGGAAGGAGAGAAGGAAAAGGGCTAGGGAGAGGAGAAAAGTGGGAGGTTAGAAAAGAATGGAGGAAGAAAGAGGGAGGGGAAAAGGAGGGAGGGAAGGAGGGTTGAAGAGGAAGGAATAGTTTGGTGGGAAGGAGGGAAGAAGGAAGAGGATACAGGAGGAAGGAAGGAAGGTAGGAGAAGGAAGATGGAAGCAGGAGGGAAGAGAGAATTGAATGGAGGACACAGAAGAAAAAGCAGGTTAGAGGAGGGGGAGAGAGGAAGAAATAGGAAGAAGGGGTGACAAAGAAGAACAGAATATTAGGGAAGAAGGAAGATGACTTAACAGGATGGAAACGGAGAGGTAAGCAAAAGAGGGGAATACAGAAGTGGAGGGAGGGAGGAAGGAGATAGAGGAAAGGATAGAAGAGGGACAGAAGAGGAAGGATCAAAGAGGAGGGAGGGAGAAGAGAAGAGGTGGAACGAGGGAGGAGGAGAGAAGGGAAAGAAAAAGAAACTGGTAAGGGTAAGGGGAAACAAAGGGGGAAGTGGGTAGAGAAGGAGAGATCAGAAAGGAAGAAGAAGGGAAGATAGAAGGAGAGGGGGAAGGAACATGAAGGTGGAAGAAGTTGGAGAATGGAAATGGGTAAAGGATGGTAGAGGAGTGAGTAGAGAAGGAGGAAGAGAATGGAGGAGGCTAAAATGGGAAGGGAAAGGGAAGAAGATAGTTTGGGAAAGAGGAGAGTAGAGCTAAGAGAGGGAGGAAAGTCAGAAGTGGAAGAAAGTGAAAATGGGAGTGAGGAGGTGTACTGGCTGGTTTTGTGTGTCAACTTGACACAAGCTGGAGTTATGGCAGAGAAAGGAGCCTCCCTTGAGGAAATGCCTCCATGAGATCCAGCTATAAGGCATTTTCTCAACTAGTGATCAAGTGGGAGGACCCAGCCCATTGTGGGTGGTGCCATCCCTGGGCTGGTGGTCCTGGGTTCTATAAGAGAGCAAGCTGAGCAAGCCAGGGGAAGCAAGGCAGTAAGAAACACCCCTCCATGGCCTCTGCATCAGCTCCTGCTTCCTGACCTGCTTGAGTTCCAGTCCTGACTTCCTTTGGTGATGAACAGCAACGTGAAAGTGTAAGCTGAATAAACCCTTTCTCCCCCGACTTGTTTCTTGGTCCTGATGTTTTGTGCAGGAATACAAACCCCAACTAAGAAAGGGAAGAGTGAAGAGGACTCAGGAAAAAAGAAGAGGAGGAAGAGGAGGGAGAAGGGACAAAACAAGAAAGAGGAGGGATGAGGGAAAGGAAGAGAAAGGGGGATGGAAGAGAAGAGGGGACAAGGAAGAGTATGGGAAAGAAGAAAAAGAGGAGCAATGAGAGAAGTGGGGAGGGGAGAGATGAGGGAAGAAGAGGGAAAAGGGAAGGGGATGGAAAAGATCTGAGGAAAGATGAGGAAGATGAAAGATGGAGAAGGGAGAGTGAAAGGGGCGGAGAAGTAGATAAACATGGCCCACATTTTAGGGATGGGGCCATCCACCCATCTCAAAAAATTTAACCCAGAATTATTCGTGTCTAAAGGAAATGCAGGTGCAAAAATGGAGCAGAGACTGAAAGAAAGGCCATTCTGAGACTGACCACCTGGTGACCCATCCCATCTCCAGACACCAAACCCAGACACTATTGCTGATGCCAAAAAGTGCTTGCTGACAGGAGCCTGGTATGGCTACCCTCTGAGAGTTTCTGCCAGCGCCTGACCAATACAGATGCAGATACAGCCAAACATCAGTCTGAGTGAGGGGACCCCAGAAGAACTAGGGAAGAACTGAAGAAGCTGATGGGAATCACAACCATACATGAACAACAATATCAACTAGCTTGGCCACACAGAGCTCCCAGGGACTAAACCACCAACCAAATAGTACACATGGAGGGACCCATGACTCCAGATACATATGTAGCAGAGGATGGCCTTATCTGGCATCAATGGGAGGAGAGGCCCTTGTCCTGTGGAGGCTCCATGACCCAGTGAAGGGGGATGCTGGAGGGATGGGCAAGGAGTGGGGGGGGATACCCTCTTTAGGCCAAAGGGGAGAAGGAGGGGTGGAAGGTGTGGAGGGGAGACCAGGAAGGGGGATAACATTGGAAATGTAAACTAATAAAATGATTAATAAAAAAAAGAAGAAGAAGGGAGCACTGTAGAGGGAAGAAGGGAAGTAGATTGAGAGTGAAAGTAAATGGAGGAGGGAAGAGAAGGTAGGAGAGCTGAAGAGAGAAGAGACTGGTTAGAAGAGGAAAGTGAACAGAAGAGGAGAGAGGGGAGAAGGCTAGAGAAGATGGATGTAGAGGAAGTGGGGAAGAAAGAGGAGGAAGTAGAAAGGAAAGAGGTGGGAAGAGGACAGGAACCAGGAGGACAAGGGAAGTGGAGAGCAGTGCCAAGGAGGGAGTGGGGGAATGAAGGACAAGGAGGGAGGATGGAAGAAGGAGGAAGGGGAAGAGGAAGTAGAAAGGAAGAGAAAGGAGTAGGAACAAAGAGGGTGGAGAACTTGCTAGGTAAGAAAGGGGGAGGAAGAAGGGAGAAAGAGGAGGGAGATGGAAATAGGAGGGGAAAGGGTATTGGAGGAAAGAAGGGAACAGGAGGGAGGGAACAGGAGTGTGGAAGTAAGAGAGAGAACAGGGTGGAAGAGGAAGGAGAAGGAAAGTGTGCAGAGAAATGAAGAGCCATTAGGAAGGAAAAGCGTGGAAGGGGAAGAACGGACGGGAGGAGGAAAGTGGAAGAGGACAGGAGATGGAAGTTTAGAGACTAGGAAAGAGAGCAGTGGAAGGAAAAGGAGAAAGAGAGAGAGGATTCAGAGAGGAAAGAAAGGAAAGAGGAAGAGGAGGGGACAAAGAAAAAAGATGGTAAGAGGGACTAGAAGGGAAGAAGGAGGAAGTGGAAAGGGGTAGGTAGTAAAGCTAAAAGGGAAAGGGAGAGAGGGAGATGGGGGAAGAGGAGAGATAAGGGGAGAGGGAAAAAGAGCCTCTAGAGAACATGGAGGAGGTAAGAAAGAGGGAAGAAGTACTAGGGGGAGGATAGTTGAGGGAAAGGTGGCTGGGAGTTGCTAAAAGGAGGAGGGGATGGAAGGGGACTGAAGATTAAAGGAGAGGGTAAAGAGAAGGGAGTCAGGAAGGGGAGGGATAAAGGAAGACAGAAGAATATGGAGGACTAAAGAGTAAGGCAGAAAGAAGTGGAGGAGGGAAGTGGAAGTTGAAGATTTTTCAAAAAGGAGGAGAGAAGGAAAAGGAAGGAGAGATGATGTGAGAGTAGGGAAGAGGAGAGAGTAGGACAAAGAGGAAGGAGAGATGAGCTTGGTTGGAAGAGGGAAGTGGTGGGAACAGGGAAGAAGGAGGAAGAGGGAATTGGGGTGAGGAAGTAAGAAAAGGGAAGAAGGGGCTGGGGATTTAGCTCAGTGGTAGAGCGCTTACCTAGGAAGCACAAGGCCCTGGGTTCGGTCCCCAGCTCCGAAAAAAAAGAACCAAAAAAAAAAAAAAGGGAAGAAATGGAAAACGGAAGAGGAAGGAGGGAATATTAGGAAACAGGGAAGTGGATGAAGAGTGGGAAAGGAAGAGGATGGAGTAGAATGGAAAGAGGTAGAAATAGGAGGAAATAGAAGGAAAGAGTAGGGAAGAGCGAAAGAAGAGAGTGGAGGGGAGGAAATAGAATAGGGAGGGAGGAAAGAGGGGGAAGGGAAATGTAGGGAAGAGGGAAGGTAAGAGATACGAGGGGAAGAAAGAAGAGAAAGCAGGGAAGAGGAGGTAATTAGAAAGAGGAAGGAGGAGGAACAAGGACAGAGGTCAGAGGGAAGAAAAGCAAGCAGGAAAGTTAGAGGGTTTTGTTTTGTTTTGTTTTGTTTTGAAAGAGGGAAGAGAAAAGAGGAGGAACCTGGAGAACATAGAAGTGAGATAGGACAAGGGAAGTGGGATGAGGAGGAAGGAGGAATGAGGAATGAGGGAAGAAGAGAGGAAAAAAGAGGATGGTGTAAGGGTGAGGAGAAAGAAGAGAAGTGGGAGGAGGGAAGAGGAGCAATGAGGAAGATGGAAGAAAGAGGAAGAAAAGGAAGGGAGAAAACAGGATGGAGGAGGTGAGAGGAGGGAACACAGCCATCCAGCAGCTTAAAGTCAAGCAGGGCACACCTGAAAGGAGGGCTGGAAGTGAAAAGGGCAGGGGATGAGAGAACATGGGGCTAAGATAATGAATATCAAGGCTCAAAGTTTAATATTCAGCAAAGAGTATTTAAAGGGAGAAACCACAAAATCCATCCCAGAACAGTAATGTGGGGGGAAGCAACAGTACGGCAGTCAATCTGGTAAATTTCCGTATCTTTGCAGCTCAAAAGCTTCTTAACTTGGCTGCAGCCAAGGCAGATAGGGCCTGTCACTCAATGTCTGCTTCTGCTTTTTGTGGGCATGTTCAGTCTCCCTAGCCTGCCAGGTTGAGGAGGTTACAAGGGAAGGTGAAGGAAGAGGAGAGGTAAGAGAAAGGAGGAGGGAAGAGGAATGAAGAGCAGGAAGTGGATAGGGGGTAGAAAGGAGGGAAGTGTAAGGAGGAGGGAGAAGAAAGGAAGAGGGAAGCAGAGAAAGATGGGAAGGGGGAAAAGAGAACAGAAGGAGGAATTTAAAGGAAAAAGGCAGTAGGGAAGAGGGAATTTGATGGAGGAGGAGAAAGGGAAGAGGAGGGAAGATAAAGGAGTGATGGGAGCGGGAAAATGTATGGAAGCAGGTGTGGAGGGAGGAGGGAAGTGGAAGGAAGAGAAAATAAGGAGCAGGAGTGAAGAAGGGCAAGGGAAGATCAGAACAAAAGGAAGCTGATTTACAGGGTGGAAGAGGAAAGAGAAGCAGGGATAGGGAAGAAGAGGGAGAAGACGGAAAGAAGGATAGTGCGGAAAGACAAAGGAGGAAGGCAATGGGACGTGAGGAGAGATGGAAGAGAAGGAGTTAAAAAGAAGCATGGAAGAGGTGGTAGGACAGGGACAGGAGATCTGGGAAGATGAGGGAAGAGCAGAAAAGAACACAGTTAAGAGGGACAAGGATGGAAGAAGGAGAAAGGAAGAGGAGAGAAGAAGGAAGAGGAAGAGGGTGAAAGGGGGAAGATGAGGGAAGAGACATGCAGGAAGTGAAGTGAGGACCAACAGAAGGTAGATGGACGGGGAAACAGGAGGGGAAATGGATGAAAAGGAGGGGAGTGGGTGGTGTGGAAAACGTGAAAGGAGGGAGAAAAGAAGAGGAAGGAGCAGGACGGAGTATGAGGGCAGCAGCAAGAGAGAAGAAGTGGGAAGGACTGAGGACCAAAAAATAGGAAGGAGGTGTGAAGAGACGGGAAAGGAGTCAGAAGAAGGAAGAACGGGAAGGAGGCAGGGGAGAGGAGGAAGAGATGACAGATGAGGAGGGAATGGGACAGAGGAAAGATGATGGAAGCGGAGGGAGGACAGAGGAGGAAATAAGCGGGAAGAAGAAGAACTAGAGAAGACTATGGAGGAAACGTTGAAGAGAGGAGGAAAGAGGCAAGTGGGAGTACAAAAGAGGAAGAAGGAGGAAGAGAGAGGAAAGAAGAAAAGGGGGTTCCTGTGGAAAGTTGGTGTCAGAGAGAGGGCAGGGGACTCGTAGTATAGGAGACTGTGAAGGATGCCAGAAAATGACTAAGGAGAGCAGGAAGCTGGGAGAAGTTGTCAGAGGCTTAGAAAGGTAGGAGCTCAAGGGAAGGCCAGAGCACAGGCTGGGTGGGCAGGGCAGGGCAGAAGTCTGAAGGACAGAAAAGACTGGGGAGAGGGGAGGTAGGATCTGGGGTAGAAAGCAGGGAGGAAACTAGGGGATGAGGGCAGAAGGCTCAAGAGCAGCAGGGCAGGAGGGTAACAAGGAGGGTAGGGAGTTGGGAAACGGTGTGGACATGAGGGAAGGTGGCTGGACAGGAGGGCAGAGGGTTCAAGAGGAAGCTGGGGTCCCAGAGACGGTGTGGAAGAAAGCAGAAGGCTGGGGGGAAAGGTTGAAGACTGGCTGGAGAGATGAGTTGGTTTTCTGAGTGAGAAAGGCCAGGGTCCATGAAGAAAGGTGTGGAAAGAGGGCCCAACATTTCTCAAGGAGCAGCCTTCCTAGGGGAGTCAGAGATAGGCCCAGGCTATTCAGAGCATCCTGGATTGAGGTGTTCAAGGAACACTTGCTTGTCACCAAGAGCTCCCCACGGACCAGAGTGCGCTGATAAGAAACCATTCCTATCCAGCCTTGGTCGTGGTTCTTGTACCCTGTAACAGTACAAGCATGTACCCAAGTCCCTGAGCTGCACTGTGTCTGTCCCAGTCATCCAGCAGGTCCCACGGTCCCTCCTACTGTTGCAGGACCACATAGTTCCTGTGAACCCAGGGTCCAGACCTATGGGTGACTTTGTGTGAGGAGTAAGCTCTGCTCTATGGGAACACTGACCAACTTAATTCCGGGGGACTGGATGGCGGTTGGCCATGGCTGTGGATAAGCACTGCTGCTGCTCAAAAACTTCATTTATTAAAAATAACAACACGAACTCGGCCCTTATTATCTATCACTGCAAGGGGTTTTCTGGGATTCTTCAGAAGATAACGATTAGAAAGTTCCCAGTCTAGCAGAGGAAGATGGCCCATTGGCCACTCTGATGCTTGCCGTCTGGTTGGATCTAGGCGGGCTCTTGACCTGGAAGTTCATGGTTAACATGTTCTTTAAAATTCCTAACTTAAGCATTTGCGTTGACTGGGACCCTCTATTGGCATGAAAATAATGAGGAGAGATTCCCAGGGCCAGTGACCCCTACGACTTGTTCAACTGGGGTCATGGAGATTGCTCTCCAGTTGTAATTGGACCGGATGCTCTGAACCATCACCACGTTGACCATGTGGCCTACGAGAGGGGTGTATCCCAAAGGAAGGTGCAGGGAGTCGAAGGTGAAGAAGATGGTGTGGTTCAACATTCCTTTTCTCCTGTGGATACTGGTCACACACACCTGTCAGAGAAAGGGTGGCATTGAGTGTGAACCCTTGGTCACACCCTGTGCCTCCACACTATCAATAACCTCTTGTGGACCCCCTCTGTCACTGTTGCCTGTCCTGCCTGCTATGCTGCCAACACTGGCATGCTGTGTCCCCACTACCCTGACGGGATCCAACATCACACCAGGTGAGGAGGAGGCTCTCGGTGGAGCTATCCTGCTCAGGGGAGACCTTGTCCTACACCTTAGGCACCTATGGCCATTAGCCCCTAGGCTTAATGTTGAGAGATCAGGAATTGAGTAAAACAGAAAGACAGCATGAAGTGAACTATTACTCCCGCCCCCTGTCACTCTTGAAGGCATGGTTTCATGTGTACCTTTGTGGAAACTCATTTTCATGTTAGCTTGCCCACGGCCCCACCGCGACCTCCCGCCCCCTGGACCCCCACCTTCCCGGCAATGTTCTCTGGACTGCTCCCTTTCCTTCCTGTTGTTGTAGAATATCCCAAGTAACAGTCAACCTAGCAAACCCTGTGCCTCAGAAGCGAAGCATGTCCATGTATGTTCTCTGGTGCCCTTCGTTCCTCTTTACAAAGTCCTCCCACTGAAGCTAATGACACAGGGAAGCATGCACCCGAGTGTGCACATGCGCCAGCGCCCCCAACAGATAGACAGGCACTAATATCACCACAAGAAGTGTCCCAGTGACCCAACGATGTGGAAAACCATTACCTCTTCCAGTCGCCTCCGTTTTGTGGCCTTCACTGAGTGTACTGTGATTTTTGAAGATCCTTGCTCCACAGAGTACTCGATATCTAGCCAGTCCCCTTCGTAAGGCGTAAACCCTAAGATGGCTAAGAGAACATTGAGTGGAAAATTCTACATCTCGCTCCAGTCTCACCTTTGCAGGGTTCTGGATAAAAGCGATTACGTTTTAGCTTTGTCAAGTAAAAGTGGCTACATTGACTTGTAAGACCACAATCAAGCAAGCATCGGGTGTAAAGTGCAGGCAGCTTAGAAATCTTGCACCTAGAATGGAAATTTATCATTCGTAGGCACTGGTTTTCCTTTGCTCCCTTAGCACAGTCAAATGGGCAAATGGGCAATGGCATCACAGCCTTTTCTTTGGGGCCCCCGAGGATTTACTGCTCAGTTGGTCACATCCTGAGTCCTTTTGTGGAGACAGAGTCTCAGAGTCCCAGGTTGTCTTCAGGCTGGCAAACTCTCTCCCCTTCCCTCCTCTCTGCTGTGCTGTCTCCCTCCCTTTGTATCCTCTCCCCCCTTTGGTCTTTATATTCATATCTCCCTCTCTCCCACTCTCTCCCTCTCTACTTCCCACTCTTTGGTTCTCTACAAATCTCTCTCCTCTCTCTTCCCACCCCTGTATCTCATCTTCTCCTGTCTCCTTCTTGACTCCTTCTCTCCCTCTCCCTCCACACCTCCCTCAATCACATTCATCTTCCCTGCCTTTTCTCTTCCCCCTTCCCTCTCTCTCCCTCTCTCCTTCCTTGTCTCTATTTCCTCTCCATTCCATTCTTTCTAGAACACCCTCCTGCTCCCTCCCACTGCTTTCTCCCTCCTCCTCTCCTGCTCTTATGCTGGTCTCTGCATACTTTGCACCCTCTGGCTCTCTGAGGCCTCTCTCTCCCCAGGTAAAGACACACACACACACAGACACGAACACACACACGCACAGAGACACAGACACAGACATGCACACACATAGACATGTACACGCACAGACACACACACACACACACACACACACACACACACACACACACACACACACACTAGGGAGCCCATACTCCGAGAAGTATGTGCTCTAAACTACCGCACATATATAGCCCGTGAAAGAAACCTTTAGTAATGCTGTCTAGATGGAAGTGGTATTCATCAGCCATGTAGATGATATCATTCTTCACATGGGAAACACAAGCCGATAGATCTTGGATCTTGGAGTCAGCTCCCTTAGGCACATTGTCTTCTGAACAAATACAAACCTACAAGAGAAGTTTGCAGCTTGTCTCCTTGGGAATTCTTTCTCCTCTGGGGTCTTTCTAGCACTCAACATCAGTTCCACGCTCATTTCCCTCAACGTGATCTTTCTTCCAGGCACTGCCTATCCACTACCACTCCCAGTAGTCCCCAAGCCTGTGAGGCATTGCCCCACAGGCTGGTCTGTGCCAGGACGCCACAAGCCCTCACAGCTACAGTCTCTAATGGACCTACCCACAAGCCTCCTGTCCAGGACCCATTGTCACAGGGCCCACTCCCTTACCACCACAGGGAATGCACACAGGCAGATTCAGATGTCTATGAGGACCACAGAGCCACCCTTGAGTAAACTGGAAGTGCACGGGTTCCTCCCCTGTGTGGAAGGGACAGACAGTGAGATGTGAGCTTTGTCTCTGTGTATGCACATGCATTGAATCCAGCCCTGCTAAGTGTTCAGATGGGACTAAACTGTGATTGGAGCCATGATTTAATTCCAGGTGAGATAGGAATTCCTAAGACTGTGTTCCTCACCACCATACTGAAAAGAAGAGCTACACATGACACATAAAACACTGAATACCAAAAAAGTCCAAAGGTCAAGGAGATGTGACAAAAGGCCGTGAGCCTTCCCATTATGTTTTATGACAGCCCCCCCAAAGTGCTAGCTCTGTAAGCAGTAATGATGCACCTGATTATTGGTCAATGGCTCTCAGAAATCAAAAAGGAGGTGTTCTCCTGAAGACTCCCCTAGCTCCAGAGAGAATCTCAGACTGTTTTCCCCTCTCCCTTTGCAAGGCTTGCGACCTTCACAGCCCTTCCTCAGATCCTGGTAAATGGGCCGTCTGTGGAGGATTATCAAATCTCTGTTCTACAAGATAGAGTTTCATGACTCTATAAACCATAAAAACCATTGGATCTCACACCCAAAATGGGAGAATCCTGTGCATCGTTAGTGTGGCTCGGTAAGTGTTTTCTGGAAGGTTAACATACAAGTCATTTGAGACAGCACTCCCACCTTTGCGACTGTGGCCTTGAAAACAGTCTTTTACCAGACAAAAGGCAGCCAGATTTGCAAGGTGGTGCTGTCTCTAATACTTACGACTGTTGATCCTACTGATTGAACACTGGAACAACACAGGGGTTTGTGCTGTAAAATGTGGGACTTACAGTTGGGTATGGTGGCATATGCACCAGGCCTAAAAGACTGAGTTTGGAGGAACCTTTGAGCCCATGAGATTTCAAGTATGCCCGGACAATAGAGATCCACCAGAAACCATTGTTAATCTCTCTCTCTCTCTCTCTCTCTCTCTCTCTCTCTCTCTCTCTCTCTCTCTCTCTCTCTCTCACACACACACACACACACACACACACACACACACACAAGAAAAGAGGCCTTTGCATTTCATGACATGCTCCAGAGGAGCAGTACTAGAAAGGTTGCTTTGAAAGAAGACAGCTAATTTGAAAGCCCCGAGGGAAAAGTGAATCCTCCCAAACCTATGCAAAGCTTACTTCTTTGGCTTTCAATTCATGCAAGACTGGGTCTTCCTCCACATATGCAAGGACTTTGTCTCCAGCTTGCAGGGGCATGGCACCAATTACAACGTCAGTGCTGAAGAAGACACAGTCTTCAATCCAGCCGTAATCATTCCCGCAACTGGTCACGATGCCCTTCACAACTTTAGTGTTTGGTTCGCCTGTGAATGGGGACACCGCAGATGCCATGAAGTAATTACCAAAGCAAATGCCCATGGTAAAGAATCCTTGCCTGGGATGACATGGTACACGACACGTGCTTCTGCAAACAAGGGTTCTGATTTGAAGAAGACATGTTGAGGACTGGAAGCACTATGTGGCCACTGCAGGACTCTGAAGGCAGAATGTTAAGGTCCAGTCTTTCCTTTGCCATGCTCTTCATAGGAAGAGAATGAGCTGAGGACCAGATAGCCTCGGTTATAACCCTTGTCCTTCCCTGATGGTCTACATAACCACAAGAACATTTCTTAGAGTCCCTGACCAGTTTTGCAATTGGTGTCTCCTGATTTCTCTTGTGCACATTAACCAGCACATACGTGACCACTCCTTGGCAACCGTGTCTTGTATACCTTAAACTTCCAATGTTATTGCTGTCAGTGTGTCTGCAGGTGGACATTCTCTACGGAACCACAGCCACTGTAAATTGCTGCTGGCTAAGTTACCGTGGTGAGAGGCAGCAGGTAGAGAGTTTCAGGACTCATCAGAGACAGCCCTGTAAACACAGGTATTTCAACCCTGCTACTAGGGAGAATGGCAGAGAAGGATCAAATGGTCAAGACCTTCCTAAGTTTCCTATGAAGCCTGAGGCCGTCCTGGGGCACAAAGTGTGTCCTTGAGTTAAATTCCCAATGTGAGCTAAGGACCTGGGCTGAAGCTGAGTTCTACACTGGGTTGCCTGGCCTGCAGGAGACCCTAGCTCCCATCTCCTGCATGACAACCGCATGCTTCATGAAATGGATTTGTATTCCTGAGGCCAAGGTTCACATCGTGGCACTAGACAAGTCCACGACTCATTCTTTATGCAGCTTAGGTTGGCATCAAACTTGTGGCCCTCCTGCCTTCACATCAAATTGTCTGTAGCCGTGGTGGGGAAAGACTAGAGCTTCTTTGGAGGCATTGCTCCTGAATATTAACCACGCATTGACACCAGGAATCACCAGATGCAAGTTAGAGTGATTTCAAACATGGATGCTCTACTAACTGGATTTGTGTATCCCTCCATGGCTTCTGCATCAGCTCCTGCTTCCTGCCCTGTGCAAGGTCCAGTCCTGACTTCCTTTGGTGATGAACAGCAATGTAAAAGTGTAAGCTGCATAAACCCTTTCCTTCCCAACTTCTTCCTCATGATATTTGCTCAAATAGAAACCCTGACTAAGACAGATGCCATCCACCTGAGGAAACCTTATATTGCCCTAAACTCCCACCACCAAGAGGCCTTTTACCCATTCTGCTTGAGGGCTGACTAAATGTGAGACCTGAGTTGCTGAGAACAAAGTGAGTTGTACAAAATCATGGCCCCTGAACTTCTACCCATGGCAAAGCACTTGGACTGACTTCATTCTTCCTTCCAAATAAAGCTGGGAGTGGAAGCAAAAGGAAATCCATGCTCAAATGCAGAGTGCCTCCCTGCTCCTGGAAGTAGAAGACAGACTCTCAAGGGCCTTTTGCATCCCAGGTCTTGGGAATTGGTCAAGGTCGTTCCCACATGGACCCACCAAGAGATTTTGGTGGAGGATCAAAGTTCTCCCAACCATGGGTACCTGCTCCAGCGGGCAGCCACTGAGTGCAGCTGCAGGTCTAACCATCCCCCCCACCCCCACCCCGCCGCTGCTCACAGCTAAGGAGGGCCTTTCTGAGGGGTTTCATGTAAAGAAGACTAGGACACCGAGTGCCCGAGGAGTACCTTCAAGGTGTGTTCGGTCTCTTTCCACAGACTGAATATTCCATTGGAAGAAGTACAACAGCCTGAGTAAACGCCTGGCACCACAGTCAGAGAAACAGCTGCAGCAGGTGCACGAAGGCCGGGATGTCGTGACACCCATGGTGCCACCTCTTGATTTCTTCCCTCAAACCTGGGAAATGGTACCAGATGGCTACTGGGCAGCCCTCCGGACAGCCAGGCTCATCTTAGCACCCTGGCAGCTCAACAGGAGTCCCTTCCACAGCCTCTCCTGAGAGCTTGGTAACCAGTGGGCATTGTTCCAGAACAGCCAATGGGGGCAGAGCACGTTCTCATAATGCTCCTCTGGCCAATGGCAAGCTTCGGGCGGAGAAACATGGATCCTCTATGCATTTTGTCCCGGGGATAGGAAGAAGATATAAATGAACTATCTGATGATGCCTGGCGCGTTCTCTGAATGTTGGGAAGAGATTAGTGCAACATTCGCTGAGAGGACTAGAGCTCTGGCTTAGGCCCGGTGCCCCAAATGTGTCCCTGGGCGAACAAGCAAAATCCAGTATGCATTCAGAATAAAAATTGACCATTAATTGCCTAGCCAGTTTTCAACAGTGTTCGGGGTCGGGCTCTGAGTTAATCTTGAGGGTGGTGCGGTTCCTGTGAGGAAGCCAGGTAGTGTTTGGCAAGGTAGTGTTCTTGAAGAGCCTGTGGGTCCAGGAAGAATTTCACTTTGGGGCCCTGCACCATGACTGGGATAGCGATCCTGTGAGTAGGTTAGAGCCATCTTCAACACTTGCTGTTCATGCTAGCGCTCCTTGGATGGAGGCCAGTCCTGCATTATCATAGACACTCCTAATTCTCATTGCTAACATGCATTCACTGTTAGCTTGTGTGTGCAAGACATCTGGTGGACCTTGACTCATTCCTTCATCAACTCCTGCGGACATAGTGAACACAACAGGCAATGGCCTTGGCCCTATGGCTTTAACTTCCTCAGAGCACAAGAAAAAGCCACTTGATACAAAGGGTGACTAAAAGAAGAAAAGGGCCCACAGTGATAAGTCCTCAAAGCCGACCATGAGTTCCCTGCAGGAATGAGGTTTGGTAGCGCAGTGGGACTTCAAGGTCATGATTGAGCCTTGGTGTAGAATGGAGAGCAATCAAGGGGTAGGGGATACATGCAGAGCGACCAGCGAAGCAGAAGCTTCCCGTTAAAGCCCAGAGAAGAGCTTCCTTAATTGTGAGAACATTCCAGATATGATTCAGGACATGAGTGTGCTGGACTTGTGGGTAAATGCCGGCCATTCCAGCACTTTCAATGCAGGAACAGAACCATCTCTAAGAACCTGTGGCCAACATGGTCCATGTAGTGAATTCCAGGACAACTCAGCCTGTGTACTGAGACACTGTCTTAACAAGCAGATAGAGTGACTGAACATGAGAGAGAAAAGGGAGAGTTACAGAGGGTGCCAATGGGAGAGAGATGGCAGGGGAGGTGGTCAACCCGAGGAGCCCTTCCCTCAGCAGCCTTCTTCATCTGCAATCAAATCCACTAGCATTCTCCCCGAGGAATCTCAGACCAATCCCGAGAAGGAGCACAACGTCCAACCCTTCATAACCACGTGTTGGTGGCAAGAATGTTTCACATCACATGGTTCAGTTCAGGGTGGCTTATGTGACAGGAAGCAGGGTGCCATATGCCGAGAGCTCTCCTGTCACATCAGGAACTGCACTGCCTCTTAATCCTGTGGCAGAGAGAGTTGCAGGAAGCCTGAATTAGGGCATGTGATCAGGGGAAGATGTGGAGCTCCAGTTTCTACCACAGGGTCTCTGGGTGTTGTTCACCAGGAAAGGCTGACCTTTAAAACCAGGAGCTAACTCTACCCAGCTCACCTGAATGCCCAGCAGACACTAGCCAAACACTGTTAGGGTCAACTCTGCCTCTCCACAGTCTGCTGAGAAGTACATGGCTCTGGATTTTCTGGGAGCTGTGTGATCTGCTATCACTAGCTGGTCCTGTTGAGGTGTTTGAAAATCATCTCCAACATTAACCCCAGAAAGCACTGTCGCTTTTCCCTTGACCCATGTGTGCGTAGAAGCCTGTCGCACAACACTAACCTGAAAAACACATTTGAAAATCCTGTTTGGTGACAGAGCTCACAATGTGGAAATGCAGAGATCAAGTGTCCAGCAGCTTCCTGTCAAGTGACGGCAGTCAGGTTGGGTAGGAAAAACGAGGCCTGGACGTGCAGTCATCAGGAACACTGCTGCCTTCATTCCCTCTCCCTCCTTCACTGTGGGTCACTGCTTACCTCTGTGTAGAGGCTTGTTATTCACTCAGGAACTATCTATCCTGGAATCTATGATGCCTCATCTGTGTCATTCCTGTGTAAAGTTGAAGGAAGAGAGATGATCTTCCAGCTCCAGTTTTGTTTTTTTTTTGTTTGAAGTCCATGCAGACAGAAGGAAATTGTTTTTCATATAGGATAAACTAGCCCAAGATGGGAATAATTTTTGGTGGTGGACAATCTACACCCTGGCATTGCCCATCTTACAGGAAGCAGATTGAGCCTCTCTGCTGAGATTAGCACAGGCTGTACTTTCTTATAGGTCTTGGCCTTCCAGGCCTATGCGTGTCTTTGCTTCATGGACCAGACTTCCGACCTTGCTACAGCCTTGCTGAGAGGCTGGACCACGGTGGTGTCCTGACTACATTAGTGGCAGTATTGCCACCTCTTCCACCTGTGCCCTCTGTCCTGGTCCTCAGGGACTCTCCAACTTCTGAACAAGAATCTCTAAGTCCCTGACAAGGAGCTGACCCTAGAAGTACCACCCAAGCTTTCCCAGGAGGATCCCTTAGAGGTGGCCATGAGCACACCCACTGTCCATGGCCATAAGGGGCTGTCAATGTCCACAGACAATGCCATTCAACGTCTATGTTCAGGGTTCCGACCACTTACAGGGCCGTCTCTCTCTCCCCTATATGGTACAACCATGTCAATTCACCTCAACACTAGTCAAACTCAGGAATGCTGCAAGCCACAGGACACCCTGAAGGTGGGATCACATTCTCTTCTAGGTGAACCTCCCCGGGTGACCCTAAGGTAGACCTGGGTCCAGATGCCCCGTGTGCCCAGCTAAAGGAGAAAGTCAGGAGGCACACACATGCATATATGGTCCCTAGATCTATGAGAATTGGTAAGCAGGAGTGAGAGCTCAGAACTACCCCCATGAAACAGGGACTGCTATGGGAAGAATGCCTGCCTCTGGGGGAAATGACTCCAGAAGAGCCAGACAGGCCACAACTGCAGAAGTGTGCACAGAGTCCTGCGGGGAGAGATGTGTCTTTTTCAAGTCCCACACGTTCACAGGAAATGTCAGGAGATGTTAAGCACGGACCCCAGTGGAGAGCAGTAGTCAAGGATAGTAGGCTATCCATCCACAAGGAAGCAATTCTTTGCATAGTATACCTTCCGGTCCCTACCTGGGGAACTTCAATGCCTTTCTGATGACTGTGAAATCAGCCTCCCTCAGAATGGTACCCCAAGCGAGACTCCAGATCCTGGTTGCTCCTCCTACTCCCTTGTGCTCCAGGTTTTGCCTGTACTCAAGGTCCTGGGGGTACCAAGGATGGCCAGGGACTCCTGCCCACAAGGTGTGGGGCCATGGAAGGGAGCCCCTTAGAGCTCTGGCCCAGTCTGCCTAACTTATCCCTAGGATATGGACACTTTAGTGAGTTCTTCAGATGCCACTTCACGACCCCCAGGTGGTCGTTTAAAGCAACAGACTCCTTGCTCTCTCCACCTTCTGGCATTTCCACAGTTAAGCAAAGCAGTATTTCTACCCTTCAATGCCTCAGCATAAATCATAACCCTTGTGCTCAGTTGTCACAGGCTGTCACATGGCCTGTGGCCTCCCAGCACACCAGGGAAGCTGAGGCCCCACCCCGCCCCACTGCCTGTTTTTCCTCATTTTCATTCCTGTGCTATGATCTGAGACCTTCAGGGAGTGGCTGCTGATGTCAGTGGTGGGGCTAGGGCAGGAATCTTGAGGGGTGAGACAAACAGCAGCCATCCCAACGGCTTTGATCAAATCTCATTTCTGTGTAGTCCTAAACAACAAGGTACAGACTTGTTTTGTGTTTTGAAATAAATAGGCAGTGCTGGGCTTTTACCAAAAAAGGAACTCAAGAGGCCCCTGGGTCCTTCTGGCTCCTGACAGAGCCTGAACCACAGAATGATCAGATAACACAGTGAGGGACATTTATGTGCCAGGAAGTTCCCAAGGGGTGTCCAGAAGGCCCCTGAATGAGTGGACTTTGTAGACCAGGCCTTACTGTGGAGATGAACCTGCAGTGCAGGTCCAATGAGCCTTGGGGGAGGCTATTGGGGCAGCATGGACTTCACAGCTTTGTAAAGAGCTGGGTGCTCTGTGGGCTTTCCTTCCTGTGTCTGGAAAGTGGTGCGTGCTTGTAATAACCCTTCACCACGGGCCTGCTTCTCTAGGTTTCAGGGCCCTGGACAGAAACTCCTACTAACCTCATGGCTTAGAAAATGGTGAGATGATGTAGTCCAAGCTCCCCTGGCTCAAATTTGGGCTGTAGAACCCCTTGCTGTCCAGGAAAGCCCGAGGAGGAGATCCTCCCTTACCTCTTCTAGCTTTCTTGTGGATGCAGCCATGTTCCCTGTCTGTCCTCACTGGATCTGGCCTCTTTTGCAGCTCTCTGAATTTGCTAATCTTACCCAATTCTTATGGTTTTTCTTGCAAAAAATAAAAAAAAAGTATGCCTTTCTTCTGGGCCTGCACTCAGAGGGGATGAGCAGCCCCGGGCCGGAGTCACTGGATGTGTAATCCCCTAATGTGAGCACTTGGACACAGATTCCTGGTCTCTGAACGAGTCAGCTGTGCTCTGAATTACTCAGCCATATCCATAGCCCCTGACTTTGGACTTTTCATAAGAATTCAACTCATTAGGGTTACGATCTTCTCTAATCCAATGTGGTCTCCTTTTCACCTAAATTACACTTGCAAGGACCTTATTTCCAATTACACTTGCAAGGACCTTATTTCCACGTGAGGTCCTATATTACTTTTACAGACTGACCTAGAGTGTGGGGCACTGTTTCAAGAAGTCTGGTGCCTGTCACAAAGCGTGGTCAGTAAATGGATCTGATCTTGTTCAGATATTAGCCTGCCTTGGGGTTCTTCACAGTGAGGTGCAGGGATATCCAAAAGGAAGCCCTCTGACAGGGCTCCAGAGAGAGAGGCTCATCATCAAACAGAGCAGCTGGGCCCCTTTAGAAGGGACTATGGGTAATGGAGAGAGTCTTCAACAGTTAAGAGCCCTGACTGCTCATCCTGAAAACCTGGGTGGGGCTTCAGCACTCACCAGAGACTCACAACACACAGTAAGTCCAGACCCAAGTGATCTGCCGCCCTCTCCTGGCCTCCCAGTGCATTGCATGCATTTGATGCACAGACAAGCATGCAGAGGAAAAGAGTCACACACAAAGGATAGATTAAATTTAAAAAAGAGACATGCCTATGGGAGGAATGGTTGGAACACGTCAAGGGGAGAAGGAGCCAAAAGTCCACCTCTAGATACTGGAGTCAAGGACCTGGAGAGATGGCTCAGTGACTAAGAAGTGTGGCTACTGTTTCAGAGGACCTGAGTTCAATCCCCTGCACCCACATGGCAGCTCACAACCATCTGTAACTGCAGTTCCAGCGCCCCAGACACCCTCACACAGACAGACAGACAGGCAAAACACCAAAGCGCGTAAACAAAAACAGAGAAATGAATCATTAAAAGCAGTCTGGTGTCAAGTTTGATGGTTGGCAGGAGTAAGAAGAAACAAATGATCCTCATGTAGAGAGTCCGTGCAGCAGCTGGGCACCAGGAGAGAGTCAGCTCTGCAGCTTGGCCCGATAAAAGGGTCAGGCCAGCAGATGGGCACCAGAAGACAGTCACCTCAGCAGCTTGGTACCAGGAGGGAGTCAGCTCTGCAGCTTGCTTCAGAGAGGCAGATTGCAGCCTGTGGATTTGTCCTGAGATGAATGAGAGAAAAAAAATGAAAGGAGGACATTACTGTTCCTAGGTGTGTTGAAGGGAAGGATTAATGTAGCTATGAGAGAGAGAGAGAGAGAGAGAGAGAGAGAGAGAGAGAGAGAGAGAGAAGAGAGAGAGAGAGAGAGAGAGACCGCGAGCGCATGGCAAGGTTTGAGACAACTGGGAGAGCCGGATTGGACACGGGCATGAGATTGAGTTGGGCCGCATGAAGAAAGGGCTAAGGGGAGAGCCAGGAGGAGACCCAGAGTCCCAGTGGGCAAAAATGACTATCATAGAAAGGTGTCTGGGTTATACAGGGAAGAGAAGATGGCTAAAGGGCAGCTGAGGCGAATCCCTGGTCTGATGCAACTTAGGACTGGGGGCTGGGTACCCTAGCCATGAGGACTCTGAAAGAGGCAGGGACTGGGAGATGCTGGGAGAGTCAGATTTCATATATCAATAGGAATTTCAGTTAGGCATCAGTCCCCTGTTTGACCCCTAAAAACACGGACTAGGAGGAAATGCATCCAACAACTTTTAGTTTCTTTTCTGTTAACAGAGTGTCTTCATAAACTGTCAAACAGGCTTGGACTCTCAGACATCCTGATCTCAACTCTAAAGCAGCTGGGAATCATTGCCAGCTTGACAAAGCATGACCCCTCACCCCAATATATTATTCTGGATCAGGAAGAACCACAATTCTGTCTTCAAGTTATGTAAGCATGGGCGCACCCTCATGGTCCACATAGACCCCTGGTGTTCATCAGCTGTGGTATGACCTTTACTTGAGAGGTGGGAACAGCTGTCTAGACACTCCAAATAAGAAACCAGCCGTAGTCCACAAACTCATTCAGCACAGGTCCTGCTGATTTAACCAGTGATTGGGTTTGGGTTCACACAGGTCCATCGGCAATGTGTTACTAACAGGAGCATAAAGGACACAAAGGCACTGTCCCCCCCCCAAAGCCCTGTCAACAGGAGTGAGAGTCCAGAGAGTTGCAAAACTGTGTCCTCTGCACGACTTGCAGGAAACTCAGCAAGGTGGTCAGAGAGGCTCCTCCTCCCTGAAGTGCTCCACTCATTGTATAACACTGTGAATTAGCCTTGTGCACATTAGGAGTGTCCACCTTGTGAGGCTCGCTTTATTTACTTCTGGAGTCTCATTATCCTCTCTCCATCTCCAAGAAGGAGTGTTTCAATCATCTGGTAGTCACTATACAATTGTACTTCCCCTAGAACACGGTAGCTCCATGTGTGTCTTGCCATGGCTTTCCTGTGTTCTGCAGCAGATCACATGCTTGTCTTCCTGGCCGGTTCACAAAGGGATGAGGGCCTGCTGTCAAGGAGTAGCCCTTGGCTGCATCTCTGCTGAGGCTCCTCTTGTCTTACCCTTCCCGGACCACAGAATTCCCCATAACACCTCTACTTTCTGGCCTGCCCTGCTGCAGCCTCAATGTGGGTGGAAACCTCACAGGCAGCACCATAATCCTCAGCAGAGTCGGCTCCAGTCCTCAAAGCTCGTGGCAAAGGCCCCTCCATTGGTGAGAGTCTAGAGAGGATGTGTGTACTCGGGCACCCAAAACCCTCCCCCGAGCACCAGTTATCACACCAGCCTTTTGTGGCCTTGGACAACAACAGGCCTGGACAGAACAGCCCATCAAATTTAAAACAGACTCATCCTTAAGACTTTTTTGTACATTTTCCCAAAATGAGCTCCCTGGAATTGGAGAAGCACGAACCTGTTCCATCACCTACCTCAAACACGCAAGCCTGGTCTAGGGTTCCATCAGCTTAACCTGCCCCCGAAAAATCCTGATGCTGAGAGCAGAAGTCTGAAGTACAGTACGAGCTCCTATACCCTTCCGCCCTTGTGTGAGGAAGCCACGGTTCAAACCATGTGCCCTAAGTCAGATTTGGGCATAAGCTGAATATACAGGTCATGAGCCTCACCTTGAGTCACAACCATTTATTAATGTGCATTTAAAATTGTCACCACAAATGGAGGTCGCAGAGCTCTACTGGCCATTCCTGTATCAACTGGTGCAGGCGTATGCACACTGCCAGGTCTGAGAAACAGTCCAGTACTTGAGCTGTTTTTCGTGTTTTGAAGGCATAAGACGCTAACAGAGTTTCTTGGTTGTCCTCTTTGTTTCTAAGTCTCTTTTATGACAGTCTCAGGTAGCTAAGGCTGAATGAAATCTCAACACAGAGCCAAAAGATTTGTTACAGTTCCGTGAGAGACTGAACCTTTCCAACGCGTAGGAAAACCCTTTCAACAGGACGGTAAAGAAGTCAAAGGATTTCTAGAAGTCCCTGAAACTGAAAAGATTCTCGAGGGTTCCTCTGACACAGAAAGCAATAAAAGCTGAGCCCCCCCCCCACCCCCGCAGACATCCAAGCTGTAAAACGTGCTCTGAGGTCAGAGCAGCTGCCTGGAAGAAGCAGCTCACCTGAGATGCCTGGAAGACATTTAGACCCATTTAGGCGCTTGGGAAAACCCCTGCCCAACCTGTTGATCTGCCTGCAGGCTGTGCACTGTGCTCCTGGTTCCTAGGTTTTTCTCACCCATGCTGGGGTGGGCTTAGATGGTGCAACTGACTGAGTCACTCTGCTTCTGTCAGTAACCTCTCACCCATATTCCTGTAAGTGACCCCAGGAAAGCTCTGCCTCCCTACGCGAGACGTTGGTGGTGTCTGTACTGTAGTCTGTCTCGGCCTCCCTGTCCGGGGTGAAGAGACAAGTGTGTGTTGCCTCTCCCCACAAAAAGACTTGTCAAACGGCGTCAAGGAGGACTTGGCCCTTTTGGTTCCCTCTCCTTCTCCTCCTGAGTGCTGTGACCCCGGGGGCAGACCATCCAGCCCGAAGTAAATATCGTGCTGGGGTTCACCCCAAATTTTAGGGCAAACATTCTCTCAGCTGAGCTGCAATCCGAGTTCATTCACAGTTTTCTGACATGGGTATACAATTTGGTGTCCATTATGAACATTCCCAGCCATATCTTTAAAACATTTTCAAATGTCTCATATTTGCTCACCTGTGCGCTGAATAGTTTTAATTTTAACCAGTCTTGATACATGTACAAAACATACTTCATTTTGGCTTTGCCTAGCATCTTTCTCAAGACAAAATCTGCTAAATCCTTGATGGAGTTTCAGTGTGGGTTGAGTTTCGTGATGTTTAAGTTGCCCATTCCAATGTTTGGCCTATTTTCCATCAAATCTTATTTATTTTTGCTCAAAATATTTTTATGTATAGAACGTGTCTGGGATGTAAGGATGATCTCTCTACATTCAAACTCCGTACATGGAAGTCGGGATTCATTTTCAGGATGTGCAGTTTTGTGGCCTTTTGAGCTCATAGGTGCAGTACCGGCTGTAGCCAGCAGATGGCAGAGGATGCACTGGCGTTGGTCAGACTGTTGGGAGATAGCTCAGAAAGCCACATGATTTGGGGGTACCACTGTGGCTGAGAAGCAAATTCTGGACCCCAGTGGGTCCTTTCTTGGCTTCTATTAAGTTTGATCTTTTCTTCATTGATTCGTTTGTACATTGTATGGATTAATTTAGATGGAACATCAATTTGAGAGGTATTCCACGCATGCTCATTGGGTGCTTAAAACACGCCCACCCACCAGATTGTTCTCCTTTCTCCTAACCTCACAGCCATCACTGCTGCAGCCTCTCCTGCTGCTGTGTTTCGTTCTTTTCCCTTTTCTCTTCTAGACGTCTTCATGTATGAGGGAGGGCATGCAATAGTTGTTTATAGGTATCTCGATTTGTGGCTTCCAGCGCGGATTCATTTCCATGTCACCCTCCTGTACTTACCGGATTTGTGAATGGCTTGGCTCATTCTCCCACTCTCGTCTCAGATTCATAGACTTGCTCTTATGACATCATCGGAATTCAATCTTTGATTACTTTCAGCAAACACGAATTCATTCCCTTTTGGAGTCACTTACTGTTACTATGCTTTATCTGTTTTAAAAGTTTGTGCGTCTTTAAAAATCATTTTAGGGCTGGAGATGTACTCGGCAGACACTTGTGGTGCTCGAGAAGCTTGTTCAAGGCCCTTAACCCAGATCGCAACACTTCCGTGCGTAATGGTTGTGTACAGTTACGTAAAGGCTTCATCCGATTCTGAGATCATGAACGAGACTATTCTGTTACTTAGAGTAGGATCAGCATACTCCCTGGAATTTACCTGTGTGGTAAGCTAGACTGGACTAACCTTACTTTCCAATACATAGTCAACTTGCCAGCATCATTTCTTGCTGTCCAATAAATGCTGCCTTGGAAAGCAAACCTTTCTGTACACCTGGATTGTGGATGCTGCGGTCCCTCGGTGCGGCCCGTGGACGGTTGGCAGGCTTCCATAGGACCATGATAATACTGTAGTGCCCGTGTCTACTGGTAAACCCCTTAACAGGAAATAGAGGATAGTAGAAACCAGTAGTTTGCCTGGATAAGGGCAAGAGCAACTCAGCCCCAGGATTTACAGGAGCTCCCTAGGGTGCTGGCAGCCTGGCACCTCCCCATAGCCACAGTGGGATGGTTAACTACCCCAGAATTCAAGTCATTCCCCATTGGCCCAAAGGCTGCATAAATAATTCTTGCTACTGCACAGTACAGGAGATCTGCACCTTCATGCTGGTCCAGAGTCTGTTTCCCTGGTTACTGCCTCTGCCTAGTTAACACTTTCCTGGATCATTCTCCCCACCCTGACCGGTCTTCATTCTAAAAACAGTGCCCATTACACTAAACACAACATTTAACCCGTGGCAAGGACTGACCTCTCTGTCTTACTGTGGATCTTTTGACTGTGACATCATATATTTCTGCTGTGCAGTGTTTTGGCAGGCAGTTAGTATTTACATGCTGTTGCAAATATATTCCCCTACCCTTGTTTATCGCGCATGTTTCCAGTCTAGGATCAACCTCATAGTCCCTGGCTCGATCCAAACCGGATGATCGGTCTCCTTTAATTTCTACTTCATTTTTTATGTGATCATGAAGTTTTGAAGTCATTATTCTGGAGCCGTATAGCATGCTCTAGAGACCAGGCTGACCTCAAGCTTGCAGAGAACCTCCTGCCTCCACTCCCAACTGCTGCGTTGCACACAGAGACTGCATACCCGGCTTGTCCGTGTTTTACACCGGCACTGTGGAAGCCCTTCTTGGTTCTTCTGCATACAGTATTCTGTCCTGTGTAGATGATCACACTCCAGTGTTTCCCCATAATCTATCGTGTTCATTAGAGATTTTCAAAGCTGCCCCTTCAGAATATGAAAGGTCTGTGAACATGTGATGCCTACCAAGGATCATAAACAGGCAGTGTCACAATGCTTCTCTTGGATAGACCGACAGATGGTAGGAGCAATTTTCATATTTTTCTACTTCCTTTAAAAGCTTACTCTGAGTGGTATTTGCAACTGTAGTCACAGAATGAAAGCGATAATACCTCTATAAACCATGCTTTTATTTACACAGGATTCAAGGGTGTGTCGTTTACATGTAGGCACATGTGTTTGTGTGTGTGTGTTTGTGTTTATGTGTCTTTGGGTTTGTGCATGTGAGTGTGTGATTTTGTGTCTGTGTGTATTTGATTGTGGGTATGTATTTGTGTGTACGTGTGAGTGTGTGTATGTGTGTGTGTCCGTGTGAGTGTGTGTATGTGTGTGTGTCCGTGTGAGTGTGTGTATGTGTGTGTGTCTGTGTATATGTGTGTATGTGTGCATATGCGTGAGTGTGTTTGTATGTGTGTGTATGTGTGCATATGCGTGAATGTGTGTGTATGTGTGTGTGAGTGTGCATGTATGTGTGGATGTGTGTGAGTGTGTAAGCGTGTGTGTCTGTGTGTGTGAGTGTGCACATATGTGTGGATGGGTGTGTATGTGTGTGTATGTGTATATGTCTGTGTCTGTGTATATGAGTGTATGTGTGAGTATGTGTGTCTGTGTGTATATGTGTGTGTGTGATTGTGTGTATGTGTGTGTGAGGGTCTGTGTGTGTATGTGTGTATGTCTGTGTCTGTGTGTCTGTGTGTATGTGTGCATATTCCTGAGTGTGTGTTTCTGTGTGTGTATGTGTGTGTGAGGGTGTGTGTGTGTGTGTGTGTGTGTGTCTGCACATACGTGTGAACACACAGGTATGCACCTTGTAGGATTCTGCCCCTTGGGAAGCAGACTAGGTTTGATGTATTTTTTTCCTTTTTAAATACAAAAATACAATTTTATTCTGTCAAATAAAGTTTAACTTTTTTTCCTTTTAACTTAGAGGAACACATTCATACAACTATCAAACCAGATGATGTGGCAACTGTTGTCTGGGGCTTAGGGTTGTGGCTGTGGGAAGGAAGGAGACAAGCTGGATAGACACTATTGGAAATACAGCTAAGGAACCTAAAACTCTAGGCCTGTAATCTAGAACTCTAAACACAGAGAGAAGATACCCCTGCATGTGGTGGTGTGTAAGTGGGGAGGACCAACAGAAAGAAGTCTTTGTTCCTGCAGGTTCCATCCCATGGCTGGCACCATCCCCAGACTGTCAGTCCTTAAGTCAAATACTTTGGGACAGCACCATGGCTCTCCTGAGGGGCCACACTGAGCATGCAGGGAGAGATTTTCATGGGGCAGCCCCTCTGCTGGGACCTCTGCCTTTCCAGAGTGAAGCTTACAAGTGAGCAACACCACAACCTTCTCTCTACTTGGTGTAAACTGGGCAGATTCAGATCCTATTGACCCCACAGCAGGCACCAGACCTGGAAAACTATCTCCCTCACAATTATCTCCCTCACCCTGTAGTGAGTTCTTTATAAATGATAAGAGTGTATGTGCCTCCAGATTTGTGCATTTCTATTTCCACCTTTACAATGGGCATGACACCTTCCAGTGACAAACTGCTGGCTTCCCAATATCAGGTATAGAACTTTCTGATTAAGTCTATGCCTTAAAATTGTACACACACACACACACACACACACACACACACACACAGAGAGAGAAAGAGAGAGAGACACACAGAGAGAGAGAGAGACAGAGAGAGAGAGAGAGCTCTCCCTGAATGCTCAGTGTGGCCCCTCAAGAGAGCCACAGTGCACAGTGCTGTCCCATAAATTTTCCATAGTGTTTGACTTAAGGACTGACAGTCTGGGGATGGTGACATCCTGGGGATGGAGCCCGCAGGAACAAAGATTTCTTTCTGTTGGTCCTCCCCAACTTACACACGCACACGCACGCGCACACACACACACACACACACACACACACACACACACACACACACATCCATCCATGTAGAGACAAACAGGGCAAAAATGTACCACTGTGGTGGCCAAGCACCCTACAGCATCAGAATCTTTGGTGCTGTAAAACAGCCAGGTGTTGCATGTCTGATGGGGCTTTACAAATACTATATTACAGAGCCTGGTGCGGCCAAGCAACCTTGTATAGCTAGTCCCCAGGAATTGGAGGGAGGGTGATGGAGCGTGCCAAGATGCTAGCATGATATCAGTGCTAATGTCCTTACAGAGTATTTTGCTTCCCCAACCTCCTTTGGGCTTTGGGGCAAGGTTTCTCTGTGTAGTCTAGAACTCGCACTGTAGAACACTGTACTGGGAACTCAGAGATCTAGATGTCCGTGCATTCCAAATGCTGGGGGTCAAGGCATGTGCCACCAGTGCCAGTCCAAGAAGGCAAAGTGTCTCCTCCTTCTCCTCCTCCTCTCTCCCCTCCCTTCTGCTGCCCCCTCCCCTTTGATTCCTGAAACAGAATTTTTCTGATTGGCCATTGCTGTCCAGGAATTTACTCTGTAATCAGGAAGGCCTGGATCTCTGTGATCTGCCTGCCTCTGCCTCCCACCACAGCGGGTCCAGACTGTTCTCGTGGACCACTAAGGAAATGAAGCACTGTGTCTTTCATCTGAACAAATCCTTTATGTCATTTTACCTTACTAATATGCTCTCCCATCTCTGGGTGTTTGTTTTCCGGACTCCTTGTAAATATCCCTGCTGTGAATACCTTTCTCCCTCTACATTGTTTCTCTCAGTTCAGTTAGCCATCTGATTACTATTTTGCCCTGACCCTATCTTTATACGTAGCCTGAGCTGCAGTAGAATTGAGTGAGGAGCCCACCTTGCCCTCCTTTCTGCAATGGCTCTTTCTCTGATTCCCCAGTGCAGAGTTACGGATGCGAGACCCCACGGCCTAATTGCATATTATAATAGACAAGCTCAACAGCCACCTATGTGGGTTTGTCAGCTTGGGCTGCCAGAAGACCATAGCCCAGACCCGGTAGCTCAGAAATTATATTCAGAGCTTCTGAGGCTGAAAGTCTGAGATGAGCCTGCCACTGTGGTTAGGTAGCCCTGCACACACTCTTCCTGGCTACTCCCCACCCCACCCCGCCCCCACCCTGGCCCCCGAGTGGTTCCTTCACTGCTTTCAGAGGAGAGAAAGCCCCCTGCTGTTCCTTAGGACAAAGGCGGAAACTTAATCCTAGGTCGCCACTTTCAAGTCCCCGCCTAACTGCCTCCCACTGAGCAGGTCTTTAGGCACCGGGACTTGCTGACAGGACAAGCACAAGGGCGAAGGACAGCCTTGTGTGAACTACAGAGTGGTCCGGGTTGCATTGCAGTCTATGTACAGTACTGGAGATTACTACACTGTGCGAAACGTTTGCAGTCAGCCGACAGTCAGGTCCAGACCAGAACTTTCACATTGGCATTGAGAAAGTTCCTCGCTAAGGAGGAAACACATTCGGAGTGAGGAAGATTTCCTGAGTCACCTGGTTGGTCTGGGAAGGTTAGCTGCTGGGTTTTCATTTCCAACTCTGCAGGTGGTCCGGAGATTCGCAGCTCCATATTCTTTTTACCTCAGGGAAATCACCATATTTGTGGCATTCAGCCCTCCTTTTTCAGCACAGGGATCTCTTTCAATTTGCTTGATTTCTCTTCTCTGACCTTAAGCATTCAAAACTAATTCCCAGTTTACAATTCTCATGGTTTCTTTCTAGGCCCCGTTTTAATAGCTTGGCAGATAGGGTCTTAATGAAATAGTGACACATACTATGTTATTTTCTGTGCAAAGCAAAGACACTGGGGAATTAATATTAATTATGTATTCAGACTGACAACTAGGACCATACAAAAAGCATACAATCACACAACCTCCCTTCCTCTCCAAATTTGGAGAAATCCTTTTCCTTTCCCTTGTATTTTTGTACGCTGCCTTGCATCACGTAGCACTCGGCAAGCTCTTCCCCCTTGTGTTTGTACACTGCCAAAAATTCCATCTCTACGTACTCTGTTGTAGCAAGTTTAGCGACTCCTTGACCTTTATAACTCTCCTGATACTGAGTGCTAACTGTGCACCTTCTCTGAGACTGCCGCAACCGCGGTCTTCTAGTTACTGTTTCGGGGGTTGCTACTGACTCCAAAATCAGCCTCTCAAAGTGAGAACTAATCCTCTCAAGTAGGCTAGAGGCCAGCAACTGTGGGCACCAAATGCTAGCTCTCTAGGGTGACCACACCCTAGGGTCTGGGAAGGAAAACACAGCAGCTGGAGAGGGAGGGGGTTCGAATGAGCAGAGGAGAACCCCATAATTGCTCTCTTATTCTCCACTGACTGTGAATTGTACCATCACCAAAAGATGCTAGGATTCCAGCATCCTCCTAGACTCTCTCTGAGCCTTCCTCATGTGGCCTAGGTACAATCAGGACCCTTCCCTGTGCTTTGGATTACGGCTGTGTGCACATGAAAAACAAAAAACAAAAACAAACAAAACAAAACAAAAAACAGTGCTGAAACTTTCACCTTGGCCCTGAGACATGCATGCACACTGGCAACAACCAAGGTTTTTGGACCCTGTGTCATGGGCTCTGCAGACAAGCTAGGGTGCCACCCACTGGCATCCTGGCACAGGCGCCGCCTCCTCTACTAAGCACTTTCAGCTAAGCCTTGGAAGTGACAAGCTGCATGCTCAGCTGACGCAGTAAAGCAGATCCTGCGAACCCCACCCCCCCAAGGCGGCAATCCAATCCAATTGATACGCTAAGCCAGGAGACCTCACCGCCATGGACCGGAGGATTAAGTTGATCATGGCCCTCATGGCCTGGCCTTAGCTGCGTAAAGACCATTGGCAGAACCCCATCCCGTTTCCTGAGCTGTTTGATGGTGATATGGACAAGCTCCCGGAGTTCATCTTGCAGACGGGCTCCTACGTGTATGTAGACGAGAAGACTTTCCGCACCGACAAACTCAAGGTGCTGTTCCTCATCACACGCCTCAAGGGTCGGGCCCTACAGTGGGCAATGCCTTACATCAAGACAGATAGCTCCCTGCTCTACGATTACAGCTGCTTCCTGAATGAGATGAAGGAGGAATTTGGGTTGGGAGGAGGATGACTTCTAGCCCTCTGACAACCATGGCCTGGGGCGGGGGCTCCAAGAGGGTGAGCTGCTACACTGCTCATCGTGATTCTCCCCCTCCTCCAGCACCCTGATCTAGCATGCTCGCCCTTGTCTCTTACTGTGTCCTAGCCTTTGTTCTAGGAATAGCTCCTCAGGCTCCTGCTGCTCTGTCCCTGCTGGGTCTGGCTCTGGAGAGCACAAGGCCTCCCAGAGCTGACAGCTCAGGCCAACCCCTTCCTGGCACATTTGGACACTGTCTGGACTCCAGGTTGAAGATGGGCTCCTGTCATTTGATGGGCAGATCACTCAGGGCCAGAATATTCCATTGCCTCCTACCCATGGACAGACTGCAAGCTTCTGCCCATAAGGCCTCCGCTGACGCTGCCATTTCAAGCCCCTTCACAAACCTTCTGTGGTGTGACTGCTGCCCTTAACTGATCTGGACTCACCTGGGAGGTACCTGGGCTTCCCACAGCCCATGGACATGGATTCACCTTCAGCGGGACCCATTCCCTCCCTGGTCCCAGAAACCTCTTGTCTCTCATTTTGTCTTGTGGACCACTTGGTTTTCCTGAGAGGCCGGTTTTCTTTCTCAATTTGCAGCTGTCTCTGTGATGTGTGTGCCTTTGTTCAACACAGTAGCCCCTGGACTCTTTCCTTCTTGTCTGCTCTACCTGTACAGAATCCTTTTCCTCACTTTGAATAAACATCAGATGCTATTTCAAAGGCAATGGAGTCTTACTTAGTATAGCATCTTACCATCCCTCCCCCACTTTTACCAGTTTTGCCCCTGCAGGTGTCTGCACATGGGATCCATGTCTAGTTCAGGGGGTGAGCATGTCAAGTGACAAACCAAGAACCACCAAATTTGTCCCTGAAATCTGAAAATGTATTTGAGCCACCATTCAGGGGTCCAGCAGAATTGACCTGTTGTGTTAGGAAGACCGTGGACATACAGGCTAACTTGCTTCTGTAGGGCATAGGAAATTGAATGCCAGCCTCCGCTTAACCCTGCAGTTACAGATGTTATTGATTATCCCTGGGGTAATACACGGCCTTTCCCTATAGTGGGACGGGGCAATAATGTTCAGATTTCCTTGAAGAATCAGTAAATCTATTATGGCAAATAAACTCTACTCTCTCCTATATTACTAGAAAAATTAGTTTCCCAATACAACCAGACAATCCTGAATCACCTTGCAGTATCCAACGTATTCAGTTTCTAATATTTTTGGTGGATCTCCTGAGCCTGTATGATTGAGCAAATACCTTAGTGCGTTTCTTCATGTTTATTCCTTTCTTCATTTGAACAGTGACACTTTGGTCATTTTCCCATGCAGTGGTGCATACATATCCCATGGAGTCTCTACTAGAATATGTCATATTTTGTCTCAGAAACACCCCCATCGGCAAATTGCACCTTCAAAATGTCCACAAATCCGAGTATTATTCAAATTAAATGGAAACTTCAAAGTGTTTCATTGAATGGGCTCTGTGGTGTACAGGATTCTTTTTTTTTTTTTTTTTGGTTCTTTTTTTCGGAGCTGGGGACCAAACCCAGGGCCTTGTGCTTCCTAGGTAAGCGCTCTACCACTGAGCTAAATCCCCAGCCCCCGGTGTACAGGATTCTTAAGATTTGGGGTTTCGTGTGTTTGCCTTTATAAAAGCAAGCTTGTAGACACGTCAGAGTGTGGTGCACTAGCATACATGTGGTCCTCGGTTTAGTCAACCCCAGCATAGAAACTTGAAACCCAACTCGGGTTAAGGGTGCATAAACATGAGCCTGCGTTACACTTGGTGAAGAGTTAGGACAGAGGATTATTAATCATGCTTTCAGTTTTAAAGAGATCCCCTAGACAGTTTGGGAAGCCTCTGTGGAGTCTGGCACATTGTCTAGGAACTACCACGGCCTAGCCTGTCTTTACAGGTGAGTGGAGTGGCTACAGATCTGCCAGCCACCCTTTGGGCATTGCTGGGTATCTCCTATTCTCTTCCCCAGCAATGCAGCTGAAGAGACAGCTCTGCGGTGCTCTTCCTAGTCCTGAATGGTTGAGTGAGGGAATTTTCCTAGTCTACAGTGCTCCTTTCTTACAAAACTTCCATGATTCTGCAGGTATCCTGCATGGGGTGACAGTCCAGGTGAACCATTCAGGTTCACGGGAGCAAGATTAAATAAATATGGAACAAACAAAAAGGATCTCTAACATCGTTTAGGAGTGTTTTGCAGCATGAGAGTCAGTGAATCAAGTGCATGCAATACCCAATAAGGCCAGGAGAGGGGGAGAAACACCATGCAGTTGGAGTTACAGTGCGTTTGTGTAACCAAAAGTGTATTGAGAAGGAATCTGATTGCTTTGGGAGACCAGTGGGTACTTTGGCCTACTTACCTGTGTTTCTACCTCATAAAAATTGTATTTTTATTGTTAGAAATGCCTTTCTGCCTTTCTTACACACTCATTCACTTATGATTTTCTCTGTTTGTTTGAGATTCTATTCCTTTTGATTTTATGTGAGCTAGTGTTTTTTTTCTGCATGTCTGTCTTCAACACATTCCTTCAGGTCCCTGGTCTCAGAAGAGTGCATTGAAGTTGGAGAGGGCTGTTAGATACCATCCGGGCTCTAGGAACCGACCCTTTTCCTCACTGCAGTTCTCAGAGGCTGCTTGTTCTTAAAGGCTGAGACAGGAACCCAGTTTCTACTGCACTTGTTACCCTGGGGTTCCCTTTGCTTCTATGTTCTCCAAGCCACCCAGGTTTTAGCCCGGGAACCTTGCTTCACAAGCTCAGAGGAACAAGAGGTCTGTGAGGAAGGATGATGAAGTAAGAAAGAAGCACATTTAATATGTTTTCTGTTTGGTTGAGGCCAGGAGTGACCTGATCCCTACAACTGACATAATTTTCAGGCAAATTTTGTGACCCTAAAATCCTCACAAGTTTAAGTAGTAGTGCAAAGCAACATTTCATGATTCAGGATCTTTAGGTCCTGTTTTTCAGGAGAAAAAGATACTGTGGACGTGCTTAACTCTGCCCTTAGTCCCAGTTGCCTGAAGTCAGCTGTTCCCATAATGATGGCCTCAAGGCAGAGATTGAGTAAGCTAGGGCATTCTTGTATAAACAACACCACCTGCTTGTGCCTAGAAGCATGTAAGAATCCAGAGAGAGAGGTGGGGGGGGGGGAGTGACAGAGACAGATGAAATTGAATCAGATAGAGAGACAGAAGATTCTAAGAGAGAAACCCAGACACACACACACACACACACACACACACACACACACACACACACAGAGAGAGAGAGAGAGAGAGAGAGAGAGAGAGAGAGGGAGGGAGAGGGAGGGAGGGAGGGAGAGAGAGAGAGAGGGAGGGAGGGAGGGAGAGAGAGAGAGGGAGGGAGGGAGGGAGAGGGAGGCAAATTAACAGAGAAAGAGAGAAACTGAGTCAGATAAAGAGATAGATCAGGATGGAGAAACACAGACACACGGACACAGACACAGAAACACACACACGTGGAGGGGAGAGAGAAAGAGAGACAGAGACAGAGACACAGAGAGAGACAGAGACACAGAGCAAGACAGAGAGAGAGAGAGAGAGAGAGAGAGAGAGGGAGAGAGAGAGAGAGAGAGAGAGAGAGAGAGAGAGAGAGAGCATGGAAAGACCCTTTCCCATTGAGAGCAAATAGATATAACGACCTTGTGGCTCCTCTAGGGGTTTTTCATGTACAGCTCTGTTTTCTAGTGTGGGAGACTTGGAGACCACCTACTTCAGCAAAGCATTCCAGACTCCAGTAAGCTTAAAGAGTAAGGAAAGAGATCCTTGGCAGCAGGAACAGGAAGGACAAAGATCAGTAAGGCACACACACACACACACACACACACACACACACACACACACACACACACATCTAATGGAAGGAAATGAGTTAATGGAAGCCAAGCCTAGTGTGGTCCCAAAGGGTTGCACAGCATGGGAGTGGCCACAGCAAAGAAGGGAGGGAGAGTAGGAACACAGGAAATAGTAAAAGCATTGTGGGAACAATGTTGGCCCCTACACAGGGCTGTCACAGCAAGCAATCACAGCCCCTGAAAGTGCTTGGATTTCACTTGAGGGGAGGAGAAAAAAGCCTGACTTGTAGTGGAGAGAGTGGGAGAGAAGAAGATTTGCCTGCAGTGTGAGGACCTAGCTACTGGACTGTAACTGGAGTCCTGTCCAGCCCACTGTTGTCCATGCTGGTGACTGCATTCCCTCAGTCTTTCGGTCTTGCTCTCCAAGCTCTCACTCATCTCAGGGTCAGCAAATACAGAGTGCCCAATGGTCTCACTACAAGCCAAGCCTGCTGCTCAATGCCCAGGTGTCTTCCCCAATCGCCACTGCCACCTTATATAGCAGAAAGCCCAAAGGAGCCTGCAACCTCTTACCCTCTGTCTGCTGTGGTTGTTTCTCTGTCAATAAAGCAGGTTTCCTCCTGACAAGAAGGAAGACTGCCAGATTCTCACAAGCCTGTTGAACAAGCAGATGGTATGTCTGTCAACTGGGGATTTGGGGTAAAGACAACTGTGGGCTGTGGTGTGCAGTAGAGGAACATATAATCACAGCAGAAAGGGGTATATTTTAGGGGAATACATGAGGTTGTGGGATTATGGAGGGGAAGGAAGAGGGTGGGCAAGAGGAGCTGATGAACAGAAACAATCACAGGATCTGTCAGATGGCTCAGTGTACAATGGCACTTGCCACCAAGCCTTGAGTTTGACCAGTGAATGCCTTGAGAGAGAAGGAGAGAACTGAGACATGAAAGTTGTTCTCTGAAATCGGTGTGTACTGTGCCATGGGTACAACTCCACCACACACACACACACACACACACACACAGAGGAAACCCCCCCCACACACACACAGAGGAAAACCACACACACACATACACACAACACACACACACATGAAACACACACACAAACACACAAATACAAACACATGAAAACCACACACACCCACACACACAACACACACAAGCACACATGAAATACACACACACACACATGAAAACCACACACACACACATACACCCACACACATGAAAACCACACACTCACACACACAGGAGAAAAACACACACACCCACACACACAACACACACAAGCACACATGAAATACACACACACACACACATGAAAACCACACACACACACATACACCCACACACATGAAAACCACATACTCACACACACAGGAGAAAAACACACACACATACACACACAAAAACCACACACACACACACGCACACAAGAAAACCACACACACACATGAAAATCACACACACACATACCCACACATACATACACATAAACACACATACACACACATATGAATACCACACACACACAAACACACATGAAAACCACACACACACACACACACATACAAATGAACCCACACAAGGGCACACACACATATACACACATACACACACACACATGAAAACTACACACATACACACACACAGGATAGGCCACACACACACACACAAAAACAACACACACACACAAGAAAAACTACACATACACACAGGAAAACCACACACACACATACACACAGAGGAAACTCCACACATGTACACAAACACACAAGAAAACCACACTCACACACACATACACACACACATGAAACCACACACACACAGGAAAACCACACATACACACACATACACACACATACATACAGATACACACATACACACACATGAAGGGCACACACACACACACATGAAAACCACACACAGGCCCAAACAAACACACACACACACACACACACACACAGGAAAACCACACACACATACACACAACAAACACACACATATGAAAACCACACACACACACACACACACACGAAGGCCACACACGGGAACACACACACATACATGAAAACAACACACACACACACACACACACACATGAAAACAAAACACACACACGAGGAAACTACACACACACACACAGGAAAACCACATAAACAAACATACACACAGAGGAAACTCCACACATACACACAAACACACAAGAAAACCACACTCACACACACATAAACACACAGGAAAACCACACACACAGGGAAACCACACACACACACAGGAAAATGACACACACACGCACACACACACACACACGCACCACACACACAGAGGAAACTCCACACATACACACACACATGAAAAACACACACACACACACACACATGAAAACCACACACACACACACACATGAAAACCACACACACATACATACACATACACACAGATACACACACATGAAAACCACACACACAAGAAAACCAAACACACACACACACACACACACACAAGAAAACCATACACACACACATTAAAACCACACACACATACACACAGATACATACAAATATACACACACATACACACACATACACACATATGAAAACCACACACACAAACATGAGAAAAACCACACACGTACACACAAACACACAAAAAAACCACACTCACACATACATACACACACACACACAAGAAACACACACACAGGAAAAACACACACACACATACACACACATGCATACACATACACACACATACACACACACACACATGAAAACAACACACACACACAAGAATACCAAACACACACACACACACACATACACACGCACATATGAAAACCACACACACAAACACACATGAAAACCACACACACACACATGAAAACCACACACATACACACACACAGAGGAAACGACACACATGCACATGAACACACAAGAAAAACACACTCAAACACACATACACACATGAAAAACACACACATACACACACATACATACACATATACACAGATACACACACACGAAAACCACACACACACACAAGAAAACCAAACACACACACACACACACACACACACACGGAAACCAAACACACACACACACACACACACACACACACAGGAAAACAAAAGAACAAAGATAAGGATATAATATCAAAGAGCTGGTGTATGATAACACCCTTATTTTAAGTTCTTCTGAGCATGAGTAGAATTATTCTGCACTTATCTGTTCTTCTGTGTTTGAGTGTAGACTACAAACTGTACATGTGGAGGTCCCAGGACAGCTTGGGGGAGTGGGTTCTCTCCTTCCACCAGTAGGTTCCAAGGACTGACAGCACCTTGCTGAGTTTGGAGCTTGCCTTTATCTGGGCATAGCCATCAAACCTGCCACAGAAGCACATTCTTAAGATAGACTCCAGATTCTATTGTCTAAAGCACAGTATATGGAAACACTTACCTGTTTGAACCTGTCAGGATCTCTGCTCAAAAAGAACATATTCAAATTTTCATTCTCATAAAAAATATGAATGACTACACACTTTTTGCTGTTACAATGGTGGACATTTTCTGTGATAACCTGAAGGTTTTGCTTTTATTTTGTGGCGTTTTGTTTCTTTGTTCATTTTGAAACATGGTCTTGCTCTGTAATCTTGACTGTCCCGATGCCCATAAATAAGTCCAGACTGGCCTGAAACATCTGTGGTTACAGGCCTCACAAATGTTGGGAGTATAACTGTATCCCACCACACTGACTATACTTTCAATGAGGAGAAAATATTCCCAACAAGTTCATTTCTCCTTTTTTTTTTTTTTTTTTTTTTTTTCCGGAGCTGGGGACCGAACCCAGGGCCTTGCGCTTGCTAGGCAAGCGCTCTACCACTGAGCTAAATCCCCAACCCTAACAAGTTCATTTCTCAAGAATAATGGTCCCCTCTGGTTTGGGGCATGGTTTTGAGTGCACCTCCTTTCTCTCTCCAAATGGATAAAACTTTAAGGATTTTTTAAAATTTGTTTGTATTCCTCCTTCTGCCATACCAATTGTAATATATATGTACACACACACACATACACATATGTACATGCATATGTGTGTATATGTCCGTGTATGTAGATAGGTTTATGTAGATCTGTGTATTTACTTATGTATCTATGTATATAAGGATAGTTGCACTTTTCACCCACTGTGATCCTCCAAATCATGTCCTTGAAGCCCATCTGAGAGTAACAGAGGAGTCTGGCTCTTCTGGCACACGTCTGTAATCCCAGCACTCTGGACTGGATCCTGAGGCAGGAGAATCTCGGGTTTGAGGCTGGCCTTGGTTACATACTAAGCAAAGCCAGCACTGGGCTGGGGAGATGACCTGGTGTATAAAAGCACTTGCTGTGCAAGAATGGGGAACTGAGCTTGAGAACCCAGAACCAGTTATAACCAGACATTGGCATAAGTACATGCAATCCCAGCATTCCTGTAGAAAATGAGAGGTCTAAATGGGCAAATCCCTTGAAGCTAACGAATGACATAGCCTGGTGTCCAAAGTGGGAAAACCACAAAGAGAGCCCAACCTGTCTCTCCCCATCCACAGTTGCTGTGGCCTCCATGTGAACCCTGTTGTACAAACAAGCTTGCTTCCACACACATGAATATACACCCACCCCTGAACCCCCACAGAGAGAGACAGACAGACTGAGAAAGATGGAGAGACAGAGAGACAAAGGAAGAGAGAGAGGACTTATAGTGGCTACATTAGCATGCATGAGGGGGAGGCAGAAGGACCAACAGTTTAAAGGAACCCTGGCTTCAATCCCATCACTCAATGAGACAGAGACCAGCCTGAATTACAGACCAAGTTCCAGGGCAGTAGGGTTACATAGAGAAAACCTGTCAGTGGTGGGGTAGGGAGACATTCAAAGGACTCCAAGCCTAGTGACCCATGCCTTTGTTCCCAGCACTTGGAAAGAAGAGGCAGGCAGATCTCTGTGACTTTGAGGCCAGCCTGGTCTATGTAGTGAGTTTCCAGACAGTCAGGGCTACATTGGGTCTCAAAACAAAGCAATCGAACAAATAAGAAAGAGTTAAGGTCACCTTGTTTACACAGCAAATTTGAGGGTAGCCTTGGCTATGTGGGACAGTGCCTAAAAAAGTCAGGAGAGGGGCAAACAAAGGTAAGAGACTGAACCAAGGAGGGCTGTTTGCTGTTTCCAAAGAAGGTGGGGAGGGGTCAGGGAGATGGCTCAGCAGGGAAAGAAAGCACTTTTCATGTGAGTGTGATTTCCTGTCCATTTCATGTAGTAATTTAAGCAGCTGACGCTATAAAGACGAGGAGCAAAATTCTTGCTGGTGTGGCTGTAACAGGACAGCCCACCTTGGCCATTCTACCAAAACTACAACATCTTTATTTGGGGAATTGTGGGGTTTCTTTTCACTGTTCTGGTTTGCCTTTAGATGGGATTTTGCTGCATTGGCCAGGGTGCTCTCAAGCTTGCTGGGTGCAATGGGCTTCTTAGGTAGCTGGGGCTATCTGTATCCTCACCCGTGACAAAACATGCCACTGCATAATTCGTGAAAATGATGCAGGGAACTATGTTGGTGGAGGCCGAAAATCTCAGATCTCAGTAAGTGGAGGCAGGAGGATAGTATGATCATGACTAACCCGGGTTCTATCATGAGTTCTAGATGAATCTTGGTGTGATGCCTAGCCTTGGTTGTAAACTCAACCACTTCTGTAATCAAAGAAACCCCAGGTTACTGGGCCCACTTGGGAAGGGTTTTTTCTCCTTTGGGTTATTTGAGGTAGGAAGACCCACCCTCCATTTTGCACCTTCTGAGATTAGATCCTGAATTTGGTCTTTTTTGGATTAGTTTAGGCAACACCTTCTGATGGCTGCCTACCCAAAAGGACATGGGAAAGAAATGACTTTGTTTTTTGTCTGCTTTCTCTGACTGTAGCTTGTGAGTATCCTCCTCAGTGGTGTGTGAATCTACGTTTTCTGCATTTCAGTATACACTGGAGAGCACTTGAGGCAGCCAGTCTACTAGATTAAAGTGTTGGATTCTTGGAGTTTCTCCATTTTGTTGTTGTCTGTTTGTTTGTTTCAAGACAGGGTGTCTCCTGTAGACTTTTCTGTCCTGGACCTCTGTCTATAGACCAGGCTGGACTTGAACTCATAGAGTCTCTCCTGCCTCTGACACCAGAGGCATGAGCCACCTCCACCTGGATGATACTTGGGATTGCTGTTGGGAGCTAGTCATTCTTGGATCAGCTAGAACAGAGCATATAAGGTATCATAATAATTTCCTTTCATATCTTGATAGATTGTTGATAAACATTTACCTAGATGGGCAGCTGGGTAGATAAGTAGACAGCTGATAGAGAGCTGATAGAGGGATAAAGGTAGATTTGCTCTATCAGTTCTGTGCCTCCAGAGAACTGTGACTAATATGTTTGGCTATCTGTGCTTAAACTCACAACGTGACCCAGACTGGCCTTGAACTTGTATACATTCTGCTCACCTCGTCCTCCCAAGTGCCAGGATTACAGGCATGTGATTCCACACTCAGTTTGGTAATCCTAAAATCATAATATGCAGAAAGGTATGCTAGCTGTGCCTTACATACACAATTATCATCTTCAGATGAAAGTTGTTTTCATGCCCGTTCCTTGATACCAGTATGGATACATATTTGCAAACCAGAGAATACAACCCTGGTAACAGAAATACCTTATTATTGCTGATGATTGTTATAAACAGGGTAGAGGGGACAAGATCTAGCTGTCACAATGTAAAACTGGGGCTTACTCTTGTGAGCATAATCAAGTATATAAAGACAGAATTACCTTAGCCATTCAGAACTCTACATTTTTAATTTTTCTGAGATTGTAGTATAATTACATCATTTCCATCCTTCTATTTTCCCTCCAACTCCTCCCTTGCATCCGTCCTTGCTCTCTTTAAAAGTCACTGCCTTCTTTTATCTTGTACAATTAAAGACACACACACACACACACACACACACACACACATATATATATATATATATATATATTTGAACATATAAATACACCCTGTTCCGTCTGTATAATGATACTTGTATGCATGTTCTCAAGGTTAGGCCTTGTGAGAAATGATAACTTTGGTGACACATTATTCTGAAAGCTTCTCTTACATTGTCAGAGAAGGGCATTTTGCTGGGCACCACAACCAATGTTAATAAGACACCTTGAAGTCACTTAAGAGGTAAGACTGCTAGACTACATGTACTCAAATGGTTTAACCTGCCTTTAAGAGAACAGTATAAAAACCAGTCTTACTTGCGTTTGATTTACCATGGGATCAGCTTTTACAGCCCAAGCTGATACATAGCTGCCATCTGAAGTTTTTTCCTGTTGCTTGCTCCTGAGGGCAAAGGCAGAAGTTGAAATAAGCTTCTGAACATCTACCTTACAGGTTGAAAGCATCCGTCCACTTAAGGATACAGGTTGGTGAAAGATAATGTTAGCTTTCTGGCTCAGTTGAGATCCTTTGGATCCATGGACTGAATCCCTTGTAAAACTCTGCTAATGAGTCCTGTAAACTCTCCTCTTTCCTTCCTCATGTGATGCTTTTCCCTCAGTACTATTCAATAACACAGAGGGGAAAGTACATCCCTTTAATACCAGCACTCAAGAGGCAGAAGCACACAGGTCTCTGTGAGTTTAAAGGCCAGCCTGGTCTACATAGAGACTTCTGGGACAGCCAGGGCTCCATAGAGAGACCCCATCTCAAAACAACAATAAACTAAGAAAAAAACTACATATCAAACCCTTTCTAAGGAACAGACACATATGGCTCATACAAGAGGCAGACATATAGGGGACAGAAAAGAGACAGGTACACACAGGGACAGACACACAGACTCAGGTACAGACAGATCCACAGGACAGTCTTCAGGAAGGCACAGATTCAGACTCATACAACATTCGACAGAAGACATGGGAGCACGAAGTACAGAATTCTAGCATGAAGTCTAGACTGGCTATTAGCTAAATGGTTTCAAAATGTAATTGCTTTTAGTTCTTTCCTTAAGGCAACAGCGATGTGCTGTTGGTAACTGGGACTTAATCACTAGTGCCTATAATATATGCATATAACCAATTCGTGGTGCGCTCTTCCTGGAGAAGAGCTTCTGCTCCCAATGTTTCTTTGTTACCTCTGGTTCTGTCTTTAGCACTGGCACCTCTGGAGTCCCCCACTTTTCCCTAGCAAGTCTATTGATGTCCTCCTTGATGTTTCCTGTTTTTGGTGAGACTTAATGGGCGTGGCTTCTGACATTTCTAAGGGACAAGACCTCACAGCCTATTTCCTGTTCCTCTGGCTCTTACAAGCCTTCTGCTTCCTCTTCTGCAATGGTCCCTGGACCTTGGGTGCAAATGTTAAGTTATGGATGTAACAGCCTCTGGCTCTTACAAGCCTTCTGCTTCCTCTTCTGCAATGGTCCCTGGACCTTGGGTGCAAATGTTAAGTTATGGATGTAACAGCTGAGACTGGGCTCCACAGTTCTGCATTTCGGTTGGTTGTGGAGTTGTGATGATCTCTGTCTGTAGCAGAGAGAAGTCACCCTGCTCAGGGGTGAGGACTACACTTCTCTGCGGGTATCAAAATAAATATTTAGAATGTTGTTAGTTAGGAATTTGGCCTGAGTTCAATTCCCAGGAGCCACATAGTGGTTGACAACCATTTGTCTCTCCAATTTCAGGAGATCCAAACCCTTCTTTTGACATATGCAGGTACGGAACATGCATGTGATGTGCAGACATACGTGCAGGCAAAATATTCAAACATAAATAGAGCTTTTTCAACCCTGTTATTTGTTTCTTTGTTTTGATTATTCAAGACAAAGTCCCATTTTGTAGCTCTGGCTGTCTTGAAACTCATCCTGTAGACCAGGCTGGCCTCAAACTCACAGAGATCTACCTCCCAGGTGCTGATATTAAAGGTGTACACCACTAGACCCAGCAAAATATAAATGTAAAAATAAATTAAAGTTTAATTCCTCCTGTGTTATATATGCAATTTTTCCTGGTCTGTCTTACACAGGTTTTTGAAACTTAAGTTAGTCTGGGCATGGCGCTGTGTGTCTGCAATACCAGCATTCAAGAAGCATAGTTAAGAGATCCATGATTCCAGAACAAAATGATCAATGAGAATACTCACTTTGAAATCATCTCTCCATTGTAATTATATGCCAGAAAGCAGTTCTATGTGTTGTTCTTGGGACCTGAGTGTTTATTGATGCCATTAGTTGCCCTAATCATTTGTAATCCATTCTAATTTTTTATATGACTTTATAGAGACAGAAGAGATTGTCTGGTTATTTATGTAAGAGTTTTTACATTAGCATATAAAAATTTGAGACATTAGTGGTAAATTATGCTGGTATAGTCAGCTCCTTGATTTGATCACTTTAGCATGTACACACGTGTGCATGCGTGCAGACACGTGCGTGCACACACACAAACACACACACACACACACAAAATCCACAATGGAACATGGTAGTATGACTTATTGACTCATAAATGAGTAGGAAATGACACTATTCAGAAAGTGAATAGCACTTGTTAGAAATTCCTGTTGAAACTTCTAGATGTGTCTATAATTGTTTTATTTTTTTTAATCATTTGGATTTTTATTTGGATATGTATGTGTGATGTGTGCATGTGTGTTCTCATGGCATGGACTCAAGTGTGTGTGTGTGTGTGTGTGTGTGTGTGTGTGTGTGTAGTTCTGAGGTTGATATCTTGTACCTTCTCCAGTTGCTTCCCACCTTGTACATTGAGACACAGTCTCTCTCTGAACCCAGAACTCCCAGTTTGGGTGAGTCTGGCTAGCCAGCTTGTTCAGGGGATTCTGCTTCTGCTTCCCTGGGACCTGGATGACATGGGGCTGCCATACTTGCCTGACATTACATGGGTGGGGAGAGATCCTAATTCTCATTCTCACACTTGTTTTTAGCTTCTTATCTTTTTTTTAACACATGCTCCACTATGCTCATAACAGCCTTATTTATAATAGCCAGAAGCTGGAAAGAACCCAGATGTCCTTCAACAGAGGAATGGATACAGAAAATGTGGTACATCTACACAATGGAGTACTACTCAGCTATCAAAAACAATAACTTCATGAAATTCATAGGCAAATGGATGGAACTATAAGATATTATCCTGAGTGAGGTAACCCAATCACAGAAAAACACACTTGGTATGCACTCATTGATAAGTGGATATTAGCCAAAAAGCTTGAATTACTCAAGATGCAATCCACAGACCACAGGAAACTCAAGAAGAAGGATGACCAAAATGCGGATGCTCCCACTCCTTCTTAAAAGGGGGAACAACAATATCCATAGGAGGGGATATGAATGCAAAATTTAGAGCAGCGACTGAAGGAATGGCCATTCAGAGCCTGTCCCATATATGGCCCATATATATACAGCTACCAAAACTAGATAAGATTGATGAAGCTAAAAAATGCATGCTGAAAGGGACCGGATATAGATCTCTCCTGAGAGACACATCCAGAGCATGTCCAGTACAGAGGTCAATGCTAGCAGCAAAACACTGAACTGAGAACAAGACACACTTTGGGGGAATTAGAGAAAGGATTGAAAGAGCTGAAGGGGCTTGCAACCCCATAAGAACAACAATGCCAACCAACCAGAACTTCCAGGGACTAAACCACTACCCAAAGTCTATACGTGGACTGACCCAGGGCTTCAACTGCTTATGTAGGAGATGATGGCCTTCTTAGGGCACCAGTGGAAGGGGAAGACCTTGGTCCTGCCAAGGTTGGGCCCCCAGTGCAGGGGAATGGGGGGTGGGAAGGGATGGTGGATGGGGGGAACACCCTTATAGAAGAAGGGGAGGTGGAGGGGATAGGGGGCTTATGGACAGGAAACTGGGAAAGGGAATAACATTTGAAATGTAAATAAAGAAATATATCCAACATTAGCACATCTTAACATGATAACTAATACTTAATTTAGTATGATCTTCCATAATTCATTGTCTAGTTTTCTTTGAAACCTTGTTCAATGACTGATTCCATCATTTGTCAATTCTTTTTTTTTGATATTTGATTAAATTTCTTCATTTACAAAATTAAAACCTTATCAAAACTATGAGAACTTCAGGATAATGCCACAAAATATTTTTTGCTTGTAAGTTAGTGCAGTAAAATATATATCAATATTTTTTAAATTATTAGATTTTTTTATCATTAGCAAACAGTACATTTGGTCATAACAATTTTAATCCCACTTAAATGTAGCTTCAGGTAATTTTATGGCACAATGGTTTCTCTAAATAACTTTTGAGAGAAGAAATTTTATAGTTTTAATATTTATGTTTGTACTAGCCTACATTTTTTTCATTTTTATTGCATATTTTATTTACACTTCAAATATTATATCCCTCCCCAGACTCCCCTCCAGAAGTCCCCCATCTCATCCCCCCCTGCTTCTTTGAGGGTGCTCCCCCACCCACTAACTCTCTCCAGCCTCCCCACCCTGGCTTTCCCCTACACTGGGGCATCCAGCCTTCACTGGACCAAGGGCCACTCTTCTGATTGATGCCTGATGAGGCCATCCTCTGCTACATAAGCAGCTGGATCCATGGGTTGTTCCATGTGTACTCTTTGGTTGGTGGGGATGCCAAGAGGTGCATGCTGACAGGAGCCTGATATAGGTGTCTCCTGAGAGGCTCTGCCAGAGCATGACAAATACAGAGGTGTGGATACTCACAGTCGTCCACTGGACTGAGAACAGGGTCCCCAGTGGAGGAAGTAAAGAAAGGACTTAGGTAGCTGTGATGATTTGCAACCCCACAGAAACACCAACATTTTCAATTTTTGTTTATAAAATACTTCTATCTTAGGAACTATAGTCTGACTTGTGGACTCATAATTGTAAAACTATAGTCCATGCCCTTAAGGAATTTACACTCATTTTTTACTTTAGTAAGAAATCATATGAAGTACATTAAGAATGGTTTGAGACTGTGGTGGGTGAAATCAGCTGTACAACACTATACAAACCTCAAACTTCATAGTTCAATATTTTCTTATATAGAAAATGGCTAATGTACTTGTATATATTGAATTTGTCATGATTTGCATATGAAGTGTCTGCAACTTCAAATGTATTGAAGACTTGACCCCCAGATGGATCCAGTCACAGAGATATGACTGGGTCATAAAATCTCTGACCTGATCAATGGATTAATATATAATTTATTCCTTCCTTAGATAAGGTTATTGGGACATTATGGAAACTTTATTCATACTGCCTGGTTGCAGAAAGTGGGTCATAGTGTCTTGCTCTGTTGTCTAAGATTTCTTAAAACTCACGATGTGGGTCAGTCCATCTTACCTCAAACCAGTCAGTGGTCATCCTTCTTACTCAGCCTCTGGAGGAGTTATAGGCATTTGCCACATTGTCCAACTGAGAATGTATTGTACCCCAGGCCTTTCTCTGCTTTCTAGATGCCACTAGATGAGTAGCTTTTGGTACACGCTTCCATTGCTTTGACTTTTACCTGAAACTTCTCAGTGTCAAAACTAAAATAAATCTTTTCGTCTTTTAAACTATTTCTTTCAAGCATTTATCGTCGTGAGGAAGTGCTAACTAGCATATGATTCCCATGGCATTCATTAACAATGCCAAAAGAGTTTTTTACATTTTATATAAATGATACTGACCCAGGGTCTGTTTATACCACAGTAGGAACATAGGAGAAAGAACATTTAAATCTACCATACATATATACATATGCACAGATACACATATGTCTATGTACACATATACGTATGTACATATACACACATATGCTTTATACATATATAAATAATACTATATACATATGTACATCATACATATATAATATAATATATACATATACATATGTACATACATATGTATATGCATTATACATATATAAATACATACTGTATTCATATGTACATTCATACATATATAATATAATATGTAATCATACTTATATACACATATATGTAGAGATAATATCTTGTGTATTGTTTGGATCTATCACCTGTCAATTAAAAAACCTATAACCTATAGGAAAGGGTAGAGTAAAAGGTAGGAATCCAGGAGGCAGAGGCAGAAGAATTCTGGGATAGAGCCAGGTGCAGGAGATTCACCCAGGAAGATGTTTTAAGAAGGACACATGGTACCTTAGCCCAAGTAACCAGCAACATGGCAGAATGTAGATTAGAATAAATGGGTTAATTTAAGTTATGATCTAGTGAGAGATAAGCCTAGCTATATGGCCCAGGTATTCGTAAATATATTTTGAGTCTGCGTTTTATTTCTGGAAGCATGAGGCTGGGAGAAGAACCAGACTTAACTTCTACAAATGGCACCCAACTACAGCATGGAACCAAGCTAAGCTGAAATGATTGTTCATATAGAGGCACCATTCTCTCTGAAAACAAAACAAAACAAAACAGCTTTAAATTTCTGTCTCTTTAGGAAAAGAGGCAAAAAAGTAGTGTTTTAAAACATTTTAGAGAAGGCCTCTGCTTATAGGAAAGCTGTTGCTATACCTGTAAACAGCAGGTAGCCAGAGAAACACAAACCAAACCACTGTGGACTCAAGCAAATATGGCCTAAAGGTTTTCACAAGAGGCAAGCAGATCTCGGAAGCACTGCGTATCCCTGCCGAGAGAAGAGCACGCTAGCTGGGGAGCTCCACGCAAAGAGTTGGGAAGGACTATAAAGGCTCCTGCCCTATCCTGCATCTAGCCCACTATCTTCGTGGACTGAGAAGAGGATAGAGGCTCTGACCTAGGCAAGCATGGCAGGACACATGGTGTAAACGAAGGGTTTGAGGGGTGTACCTGGAAGAGAACTGGGGACAAGGGACACGAAGAAGGACTCCAAGACAAGAGTCTGATCAAGGCGACAACTTTATTTTTTTTACCAAGGCTGAATTTATACCATAACATGGGTAACAGAGGGAGGAGGGAAGTAAGAAACATTTACGCAGGCCAAGGACACAATATCCGTGTGGTCAGGGAGTAGGCTGATGTTGACAAGTTGTTAGAAAAGTCACAGGTTTGTCATGTCTATTAGCCAACAGGATGTCTTTATCTTATTATTATTCATTTTGACCACCAGATTTGTGTTAGTCTTCTACAGCTGGCTGGGGATGAACCCAGTCATACCTAATTCTAACCATAATAATAACATCAACAATGGAGGGCTTCAAGGGCATCGCTCCCAACATCGTCCCCTTCCTTATAGTCAAATGAAAAGTGACCAAAAGGCCGTGCTTGTCCTGGAATGAACCCCTCGGGAACTGTGTCTGTCTTAGGTTGGAGTGATATTTGTCACATGGCCAAGAGAATCTTGTGGCCAGGATAAGGCAGCAGCTAATGGTGGCCCTCCTGTCTTAAGCCCTTTATCCCGTGAACATATCACTCTCTTACCTGTCATTGACTGTCCAGCTCAGCACGCAGGGGTGACGATTTGTTGATGTTTCAGCAAAGACATTGGGACAACAGGCAGAAAAGAATGTTGGCCTCATTTGGCTGAAGGACAAAATTGTCCTTGCCTGGGCTGGGAGGAGATGTGTAGGTGAGCTTGGCCATCATCAAAGCATCCTCCATAGCTAGCCTATGATAATATACCTGAATAGGTTTTGCTGCTATATTATCTAACTGTTGTTTAATAAAGCTGGTTACACGATTAAATGTCCAAGTGCCAAAAGACATAGCAAAAGAAGGCCTACTAGGGGGCCCAACAGAGACCAATTTTGATAACAGTTCTCAGCTTTTTCTCTTCCTCATTTTCTCTTTTTTAATCCTTCTCTGACCTTTTTTATGTTCTCCTTAGCCCTATTTTAACACACAGGAAGTATCCAAGCACTGCCTTTCTCTCACCAACCAGAATTCACTGTGATTGCTCAAAGATGGGAAATTAAAGATAAAAAGCCAATCAGAAAGAAGTACACTTGTTAGCATATACAGGTTATGTAAAAGGGGGGCCAGACAATTGGTTTTTTTTTATTAACCTCTGACTCTTAAAGACAGTGTGGTTCAAAATTAAAGTAGTGAGATATGCTTAAAACATTGCTCCAAATGTTTACCGTGAATTGTAAATGTTTACAATTTTTAACTCATATTAAACATCTTAAATAATATGGAGAAACCTCAGCATTGAATTATAACCATCAGAAAAAAATAAAGACATTAATAGGTATCCCATGCATGTTATGTCAGAAATAAGCAAATCCCAACTCAGTACAGTACAGTATCAATAACTGAAAGTTAAATAATATATTGATACATAGAAGGAAAAAATAACATGTTGATTGACATTGTTGACATTCACAAAATAAATTAAATAGACAATACAATTTGGGTTCCTGAAACAATCATAATTGCATTATCCAAAAATCCAAACCCTACAAAAGGCATCACATTGTAGAAGAATACATAATTCAACTGTCCTGGAGTGGGTGGCAAAGCTTTCAATTCTTCTTGTGTGATGACAATGGACTCGAAGTGGTGAAGTTCTTTGAGCAAGCAGCTCCTCTAGGTGGAGTGCAGGCTTTAGATGAAGCTGAGTGTGCCCTGCACCGTGTTCAGTGCCTCCCTGGTCTCCTTCTTGGTATGAGTGCCCAAAAGCAGAGGAGTAGGAATGTCCAGGTCCTTTTAATAATTTTATGGTAAATATAATCCCTGTATCAGCACCTGACTGAAACATTCTAAGACCCCAAGTATATCCACGTGTCCAATCCGGGTTTCGACCCGTGGAGGTAAATTTAATATTTAGGGGGATGTACCATCCCCTTGTTTTAGAATTAGAACCTTCACGACTGGAATCTGGGACATGTATATTAGTAGGATAGGAGATAGTATAAGTCAAAACAACACAGTGTATTAGGTGATAAAATTCTTAAGAACAGAGGAAAGGGGCCCAGGCAAGAAAGCTAGGGGGTGGCCCCTTGAGAGCTGGTGGAACAACCAGATCAGGTGACAAATAGCATTCAGTCACACAGCTAAACGAGGAAGCTTTCTTGGGATGAAAAGGCCATTGTAAAATAAATGCAAGCTTTGTGCCTGTGAAACAGAAAGGCAAGCAGAGGGGCAGCTGGTCTGTTACCGGCTGTCTCTCTGGACTTAGATTCTCCTTTAAGGAGTACCTCCCTTCAGTGTCAGCTTGGTGGCTCTGCCTCTCAAGAGAGGCCAAAAGGGTCAGGAAAGAAGGAGGATGGTCCAGTCTCCCCCGTCAGTCTCTAAGGCCAATTTTGTCAAGGTCTCTTTTAGAGTTCTATTTATCTTTTTTACCTGCCCTGAACTCTGTAGTCTCTTCAGGGGCGTGGGTAAGGCTGAATCTGGAAGGGGCATTTCTTGCTCTGAAGAGAGCAAGAGGGAAGGAGTGCCACCCAGTCTGTGCCAGCCTCCATGGTCAATTTGGTCAGGGTCTCTTTTAGAATTTTTTTTATTCTCTCTACCTGTCCTGGTCTTTTATCTCTCTTTAGCTCTCTAGCTTCCTCTTCTTTTTGTCTCTTTTCTTCCCTAGCTTCCTGCTCTTTTTACCTTCTTTCCTCTTTCTCTTCCTCAGTCTCTCTGTTATGCTATCTTCTGCATCTTCCTCTACAGCTACTAGATGCTGTCCACTTATGTGCACAGACCCTGAACTACACTTCGATCTTACTTTCTCTGCAACCTACACTAACTCTCTCAGCAACTTAACTTAACCCCTCAAGTTTCTGTTACTTTCTCTCTTTATATCTTTTCTTTATCTTAGCCAGATTGGTGGGGCATTTTCCAGCCCCTCGGAGACCCACCCTTGGAGCCTGGCGGTAGACCTGGAGCACTCCCTGCCTTCAGGGGTATTGAAGTCAACAGTCAGGAGCAAGGATCTTCCATCCATGTCTGGAACATTCTTTCTGACCTCTAGTAGGATTCTGTCTCTCCTCAGTGGTAAAGAAGACCTGTAACAGTTACTAACAAGCATCTAGATGCCAAGTGGCTGACATAAGAATTGTAACCGGGTTACCTGGGACTTTCAGGACCTCAGTAGCAGCCCTTTACCAAACTGTCTCACTGGGTTAGAGGGCCATGGAGAAGAAAACATTGATCCTGACCTTGGCCACAGCCTCCAGTTGGAGTAAGGTGAAGAGCCCGTGCCAAGACTTTCTCCTCTCATCATCCTAGAGTAAAGCCTGTTCTGTCTGGCAAAACAAAGTTCCTCACTGTCTGCTGCAGAGTCTTTCTGAAACTACTTTAGGGGCTCCCTTGCCCCCAACCTGGGGTGTTTTGACCACAGGGGCAGGAACTGACTGCTGCAGGGATAGGATCAGAGGCACTGTCTATGTCAATGATGACGAACGGGGAAGGTGACTTAAAGGTGGAGACTGACTCCTCTCTTGGAATAGTGTCAGCAGATAAGGCAGGCTCCCTCAAAGAACTTCCCTTAATGAAGGTTCTCCTGTGAGCAAGTGTTGAAGGTCTGGCCAGTAAAGGCAGCAACTGGAATTTTTTTTTCAGGGCCAAAAGTCTCACAATGGTCTATCTTTTTGCTGTTAAAGCTTCAGCCCCAGCCGGTCTCATCACCTTGAAACTCTTCTTACGCTGACTTGTCCTGAGTTGCACCACTGGCCGCATGCAGCCTGCAGCTTGCTTGCTAGCGGGCCCGCTCTCTTGCCACCCTCAGCCCCACACTTCCTCACTCTGTGCTGTCCCTTCCTTAGAAACGGTGAATGTCTAAGCAACAGGGAGATCCTTCCTTCAGGATCCAAGGCAAAGCTTTTAGGTTCTTGTTAATGCCTGCTTCAGACATGATCAATCGCTAACCTGGAGTCCTTCATACACAACTGTTATCAGCAGCTGGGCTGGACAAGGGAAGCAAAGGGAGGGTCATCTGTCCTTGGGGAGGAGGCTCAAGAGAGAAAAACAAAACTCCCTGGCAGAAAACAATTTCTCTCAAGCAAACTATTTCCAAGTTAAGCACCAAGAGGACCAAGTAAAACTCCTTGACAAACAAAGCAAAAAGTTCCATGATTTCAAGCACAGTTGTCAGTCCATAATTTCAAACACAGTCATCAGTCCAAGTCCAAAAGCGAAACAAAAGCCAAAAGACACTCGTCAATCCCACAGAAAGCAAACTAGACAAACAAGACCAAGACAAGGTGTCCTATAAGCGATTTTCACAGATGTCTGATACCTTCAGTACCTGGCCCAAACTGCAGCTTAACCTTAGCTGCTTCTGGGATGAGGCAGACTGTCTGATCCCACCTCTCAACGGGATTTCAGAGTGTCCTCTAGATTCCTTTCTCCTCCATGTCTGCCTGTCACAGCCGTAAGCCCCTCACAGGACCCATAGCAACCACCTAGGGGACTCTAAACCCCCTCTGAAGTGACTCAAATCCTTCAGACAGCGGACACAGACAACACAAGACAACATGAAACAAAGACACGACATGACACAGAGACAAAACAGAAAGTAACACAGAACACAAAACACAGATTTGCTCGAGCTTACCTCCGATCTCTTCGCCAATTGTGGTCTGTGGGGAGCGCAATTCCTGGCAGGTGCACCAAAATGTTGTAAGACCCCATAATGGCCGTACCTCAGGAGCGCCACCCGCAGAGCACAGATTGACAAAGTGACCGCTGCAATAGCATGAGGGTATAAGGTTTTTAATCCACATACGTGGGGTTGCTCATCCATGCAGGGAGAGGCAACCTCAAACCCAAAAAGCACACAACTTTTATTCATTACAGAGGGCAGACTTCAGCAACAAGGTTAGCCCATCCATTAAACAATCACTAATTCTGCACTATCTTTTGTATCAATTGTTCCCTCCTGGGGGAACTATGGACAAATATTTCCTACAAAATTTAAGAATTTTTTTTAAAAAAATTTAACCCTACTCTTCGCATCCTGAGTGACTCCCTGAGTCCTGTCACAAAAGGTGACTGTAGAATGCTTGTCCCATCACTCATCACTGAGATCTGCGTCATCCGGGGAGAAACACACACCAAGCCTCTGAACCAAGGTCGGGCAGACCATGGTTGCCAGAAGTGGGGGAGCAAAAGCTCCGAGTGGTGGGGAGCAAAAGCTCTGAGGGGGAGCAAAGGCTCCGAGGGGAAGCAAAGGCTCCAACAAACAAGGAAGACAGGCCTGCCTATTCACGGGGATGACGTTCTCCCCCAGAAGACCTCCAAACAGCCGCACGCTGGGTGCCATTTGTAAGCGAAGGTGTCTGAGGGTACCTGGAAGAGAATGGGGAACAAGAGACACGAAGAAGGACGCCAAGACAAGAGTCTGATCAAGGCGACAACTTTATTTTTCCCCAAGGCTAAATTTATACCATAACATGGGTAACAGAGGGAGGGGGGAAGTAAGAAACATTTACACAGGCCAAGGACACAATATCCGTGTGGTCAGGGAGTAGGCTGATGTTGACAAGATGTCAGAAAGGTCACAGGTTTGTCATATCTATTAGTCAACAGGATGTCTTTATCTTATTATTATTCATTTTGACCACCAGATTTGTGTTAGTCTTCTACAGCTGGCTGGGGATTTTCCATGAACCCAGTCATACTTAATTCTAACCATAATAATAACATCAATAATGGAGGGCTTCAAGGGCATTGCTCCCAACAACATGGGCTTGAGACTGTGGGCAGGCAGGAGCATCAAGAGAGCAGTCCAGCACTGTCCAAGTTCAAACAGCAGAATGGCCAAAGGGATCCCACAAACCAATTAAATCAGGGAGAGACCGTCTGCTAATATAGCCCCTTACTAATGACAGTCTAAAATACTAAATGACATAATTTTCCTTAAAGGTACTATTAGGTATTTGCTTAATAATAAATAGGAATGTCCTTAATGATTTAAAAAATAAATACACATCCATCTTAAATTTATATAAAGAGAAAGGGGGAATATAGGTATATTTAGCCACATAAGGCATGTGATAATGCCTTTTCAGTTGCCAAAAAGCATTTTGCCCTAGAAAAGTTATACTCTGCTGGTCAATGTAAGGACCGAGAGTTAGGGTTGGGGCATAGTTATTTGCTTTTGTCTTTCCAAGAGAAGAAAGGCATCCAACTAAGGAATTCAGAGACCTTAGACAAGAGAAATATTTAAAGAATAATACTGTTAATCTTATTAACTGTTAATTATCATCTTGGCAATACAGAATACAAATGCCTTTTGTCAGAGGAGATAAATAAATCAAATAAACACACATGTCATGGAGACAATGTGAGATTGTTTTACAATATGTTTGAGGGTCTACTTGGACACTAAGAATTTAAATGAAGTTGAGTACAAGAAGGAATGATAAATTAGGACAGAAAAAAGGATTTAAAAAAATCCACATTAAAAAGTAAGTCTCTCACTATCAGGAACAAAGACATTGCTTTTCTGGAAGCCCAGACCTATGAGTACATGGAGATTTCTCTGGGAACAGTGATGGCCAGGGCAGGTAATGAGGGTGAGGACAGGGGTGGGGGTGGGCAGGTAGGAGAATCAGCAAGAGCAAAAGTGAGAACAAAGAGAATGAGATCATTTACAACCACAAAAACCTGCCTCTGGGCTAGAATGGCAAACCCATCCCCTACTAGTTGTATAAGCATCATGCCTCAAATATCAAGTACAACTGCGAGATTTGTGGAACCTATACCTACGGAGGGCCAAAAGCCTTCCACCAGCACTTTGCTGAATGGCGTCAAGCTCATGGCATGAGGTATTTGGGCATCCCAAACACTGTTCACTTTGTAAATGTAACACAGATTGAAAGTGCTGTCTCCTTGTAGGCCAAGCTAAAACTGCAGAAGGCTTCAGAACGATGGCAATCTGACACTGAGGAAGAATATGAAGACTCCAGTGGAAATGCGAACAAGAAGACATACGAGGATCTGAAAAGGCAAGAACTGCTCTAGTGCTCAGCCAAACCCAGGCTTCTCTGAGATCTGCATTTTCTATTTTTCCCAACCCAATGCTCTTAAAGACTTTTTGCTATGTAGTCTTCAGTCTAGCATGCACTTTGTAGAAACAAGACATGCTGGCAAACTGAAGAATTGAGATGTGTTTTAACTTTGTTTTATATTAAGAAGATCTGTGGGGCTCTCGGAAAGGAAATGTCAGCAGAATTGGAAAACTGTTGTCCAGCGGGCCACTGAGCCTGCAGGAACCACACTAAGGGGATGGCGCCAGGCTGGTGTCCGGGGTCTCCGACATCCGGCTCATGACTGCTCACAGACTGCGTAGGGAGGGAGGTGTCGTGGGGTCTGGTCTTCTAGTGGGTTTCAAAAGTCAAAGCCTGTGGTGGGTCTGTCCTGTCCTGCTCTTGTACTCAAATGGTGTCCTTTGCTAGGACAGTTCTGTATTGTCACTTTTATCCCTTGTGATGCAGGATTAAACAGACCAATATGAAAAAAATAAAAATAAAAGATCTATGGGGAAATAAAACAAGCCCTTGTTCTGGGAAAAAAGTAAATCTTCAGAAAAGGGGAGAAAGATAAATTTATATATAATTTTCCCCTCAGAGGAACATAGGTACTAAATAAATAAACTCATGCCTTTTATCCCAATACTTGAGAAACAAGATAGAAAGGTTTCTTGTGAATTGGAGGCTATCCTGATCTACAGAGCAAATACAGAAGAGCCCAGGTTACACAGAGAAAACCTCTCTGAATAAATGATAATAAATACAAATCATTGTAGAAGAGTATATTTGGACTCCGTAAGTCTTGTTTCGATTTATCACCATGAATATACTTACTTGTTCAATGGTAATGGTGATACTGCACATTCTCTTTGAGAAAAGTCAAAATGGAGCAGACCTGGATAAAAAAAAATGGGGCTGCTAGATTGGATCAGTTTACTCTTATGATGACTTCAACATATTATATGGGGAGAGAGGGTTTTGTGTCAGTAGAGAAGAAGAAAAACCCTTGGATTCCATCGAAAGTAATAAGAATCAGTTTTGATAGGAGAACCCCCTGAAGATCTTGGCTACAGAAAAGGAGAAAATCAAAAGGACCAAACAAACGTGATGTATTTGCTTATCCCTCAAGATGAGGGAAGAAAAACTACATATCAAAACCCTTCTTAAGTGACAAACACACATGGCTCATATAAGAGACAGATACCTAAGAGACAGGTACAGACACAAAGTCAGGCACAGGCAAATCCACAGGACAGTCTTTGGGCAGGCACAGATTCAGACTCATACAACATTGAACAGAAGACACGGGGAGCATGAATTAGAGAATTCTAGCATGAAGTCTTTTTCTCATTCCTTTTCCTTATTCTTCCTTTTTCATTAGATAAGGGGATTGAAAAGAAAAGGGGAGATGTGGATGTGTTGTAAAAAATTAGTGCTCGCTTCCGCAGCACATGTACTAAAATTGGAACGACACAGAGAAAATTACCATGGCCCCTGAGCAAGGATGACACGCAAATTCGTGAAGCATTCCATATTTTTAGAAATACTCAAGTTAATAAAGATAAAAAATGTATAGACAAAGATGAGGTAGATTATGAATCTACTCTTAAGACAAAAACAGGGGCTGGGGATTTAGCTCAGTGGTAGAGCGCTTACCTAGGAAGCACAAGGCCCTGGGTTCGGTCCCCAGCTCCGAAAAAAAAGAACCAAAAAAAAAAAAAAAGACAAAAACATTTTATAGCCATAATCTTACATTGGTAGATAACTTTGTATTTTAATGCAAAATTGAAGTTATATTTTGATACATTGGTATAGAATTTTGTATATTTATACAAAAGTAAAGTTATTTTTCATACATTGGCATATGTTATTGTATATGAAATTAATTTAATGTTAGTTTTGATACATATAATGTGTGTGTATATATATATATTCAATGTTTTGTGAAACTAATGCCTATATAATTCTTTTTTTTTATTAACTTGAGTATTTCTTATATACATTTCGAGTGTTATTCCCTTTCCTGGTTTCCGGGCAAACATCCCCTCCCCACTTCCCTTCCTTATGGGTGTTCCCCTCCCCACCCTCCCCCATTGCCGCCCTCCCCCCAACAGTCTAGTTCACTGGGGGTTCAGTCTTAGCAGGACCAAGGGCTTCCCCTTCCACTGGTGCTCTTACTAGGATATTCATTGCTACCTATGAGGTCAGAGTCCAGGGTCAGTCCATGTATAGTCTTTAGGTAGTGGCTTAGTCCCTGGAAGCTCTGGTTGCTTGGCATTGTTGTTCATATGGGGTCTCGAGCCGCTTCAAGCTCTTCCAGTTCTTTCTCTGATTCCTTCAACGGGTGTCCTGTTCTCAGTTCAGTGGTTTGCTGCTGGCATTTGCCTCTGTATTTGCTGTATTCTGGCTGTGTCTCTCAGGAACGATCTACATCCGGCTCCTGTCGGTCTGCACTTCTTTGCTTCATCCATCTTGTCTAATTGGGTGGCTGTATATGTATGGGCCACATGTGGGGCAGGCTCTGAAAGGGTGTTCCTTCAGTCTCTGTTTTAATCTTTGCCTCTCTCTTCCCTGCCAAGGGTATTCTTGTTCCCCTTTTAAAGAAGGAGTGAAGCATTCCCATTTTGATCATCCGTCTTGAGTTTCATTTGTTCTAGGCATCTAGGGTAATTCAAGCATTTGGGCTAATAGCCGCTTATCAATGAGTGCATACCATGTATGTCTTTCTGTGATTGGGTTACCTCACTCAGGATGATATTTTCCAGTTCCAACCATTTGCCTACGAATTTCATAAAGTCGTTGTTTTTGATACCTGAGTAATATTCGATTGTGTAGATGTACCACATTTCTGTATCCATTCCTCTGTTGAAGGGCATCTGGGTTCTTTCCAGCTTCTGGCTATTATAAATAAGGCTGCGATGAACATAGTGGAGCACGTGTCTTTTTTATATGTTGGGGCATCTTTTGGGTATATGCCCAAGAGAGGTATAGCTGGATCCTCAGGCAGTTCAATGTCCAATTTTCTGAGGAACCTCCAGACTGATTTCCAGAATGGTTGTACCAGCCTGCAACCCCACCAACAATGGAGGAGTGTTCCTCTTTCTCCGCATCCTCACCAGCATTTGCTGTCACCTGAGTTTTTGATCTTAGCCATTCTCACTGGTGTGAGGTGAAATCTCAGGGTTGTTTTGATTTGCATTTCCCTTATGACTAAAGATGTTGAACATTTCTTTAGGTGTTTCTCAGCCATTCGGCATTCCTCAGCTGTGAATTGTTTGTTTAGCTCTGAACCCCATTTTTAATAGGGTTATTTGTCTCCCTGCGGTCTAACTTCTTGAGTTCTTTGTATATTTTGGATATAAGGCCTCTATCTGTTGAAGGATTGGTGAAGATCTTTTCCCAATCTGTTGGTTGCCGTTTTGTCCTAACCACAGTGTCCTTTGCCTTACAGAAGCTTTGCACTTTTATGAGATCCCCTTTGTCGATTCTTGATCTAAGAGCATAAGCCATTGGTGTTTTGTTCAGGAAATTTTTTCCAGTGCCCATGTGTTCCAGATGCTTCCCTAGTTTTTCTTCTATTAGTTTGAGTGTGTCTGGTTTGATGTGGAGGTCCTTGATCCACTTGGACTTAAGCTTTGTACAGGGTGATAAGCATGGATCGATCTGCATTCTTCTACATGTTGACCTCCAGTTGAACCAGCACCACTTGCTGAAAATGCTATCTTTTTTCCATTGGATGGTTTTGACTCCTTTATCAAAAATCAAGTGACCAAAGGTGTGTGGGTTCATTTCTGGGTCTTCAATTCTGTTCTATCTGGTCTATCTGTCTGTCTCTGTACCAATACCATGCAGTTTTTATCACTATTGCTCTGTAATACTGCTTGAGTTCAGGGATAGTGATTCCCCTGAAGTCCTTTTATTGTTGAGGATAGGTTTAGCTACCTGGGTTTTTTGTCATTCCAGATGAATTTGCAAAATGTTCTGTCTAACTCTTTGAAGAATTGGATTGGTATTTTTATGGGGATTACATTGAATCAGTAGATCGCTTTTGGTAAAATGGCCATTTTTACTATATTAATCCTGCCAATCCATGAGCATGGGAGATCTTTCCATCTTCTGAGGTCTTCTTCAATTTCTTTCTTCAGTGTCTTAAAGTTCTTATTGTACAAATCTTTTACTTGCTTGGTTAAAGTCACACCGAGGTACTTTATATTATTTGGGTCTATTATGAAGGGTGGCCTTTCCCTAATTTCTTTCTCGGCTTCTTTCTCTTTTGTGTAGAGGAAGGCTACTGATTTATTTGAGTTAATTTTATACCCAGCCACTTTGCTGAAGTTGTTTATCAGCTTTAGTAGTTCTTTGGTGGAACTTTTGGGAACACTTAAATATACTATCATATCATCTGCAAATAGTGATATTTTGACTTCTTTTCCAATGTGTATCCCCTTGACCTCCTTTTGTTTTCTGATTGCTCTGGCTAGAACTTCAAGGACTATATTGAATAAGTAGGGAGAGAGTGGGCAGCCTTGTCTAGTCCCTGATTTTAGTGGGATTCCTTCAAGTTTCTCTCCATTTAGTTTAATGTTAGCAACTGGTTTGCTGTATATGGCTGTTACTATGTTTAGGTATGGGCCTTGAATTCCTATTCTTTCCAGGACTTTTATCATGAAGGGGTGTTGAATTTTGTCAAATGCTTTCTCAGCATTTAATGAAATGATCATGTGGTTTTGTTCTTTCAGTTTGTTTATATAAGGGATCACGTTGATGGTTTTCCATATATTAAACCATCCCTGCATGCCTGGGATGACGCCTACCTGATCATGGTGGATGATTGTTTTGATGTGCTCTTGCATTCGGTTTGCCAGAATTTTATTGAGTATTTTTGCATCGATATTCATAAGGAAAATTGGTCTGAAGTTCTCTTTCTTTGTTGGGTCTTTGTGTGGTTTAGGTATAGGAGTAATTGTGGCTTCATAGAAGGAATTCGGTAGTGCTCCATCTGTTTCAATTTTGTGGAATAGTTTGGAGAATATTGGTATGAGGTCTTCTATGAAGGTCTGATAGAATTCTGCACTAAACCCATCTGGACCTGGGCTCTTTTTGGTTGGGAGACCTTTAATGACTGCTTCTATTTCCTTAGGAGTGATGGGGTTGTTTAACTGGTTTATCTGTTCCTGATTTAACTTCGGTACCTGGTATCTGTCTAGGAAATTGTTTATTTCCTGCAGATTTTCAAGTTTTGTTGAATATAGGCTTTTATAGTAAGATCTGATGATTTTTTGAATTTCCTCTGAATCTGTAGTTATGTCACCCTTTTCATTTCTGATTTTGTTAATTTGGACGCACTCTCTGGGTCCTCTCGTTAGTCTGGCTAAGGGTTTATCTATCTTGTTGATTTTCTCAAAGAACCAACTTTTGGTTCTGTTGATTCTTTCTATGGTCCTTTTTTGTTTCGACTTGGTTGATTTCAGCTCTGAGTTTGATTATTTCCTGTCTTCTACTCCTCCTGGGTATATTTGCTTCTTTTTGTTCTAGAGCTTTTAGGTGTGCTGTCAAGCTGCTGACATATGCTCTTTCCTGTTTCTTTCTGCAGGCACTCAGCGCTATGAGTTTTCCTCTTAGCAAAGCTTTCATTGTGTCCCATAAGTTTGGGTATGTTGTACCTTCATTTTCATTAAATTCTAAAAAGTTTTTAATTTCTTTCTTTATTTCTTCCTTGACCAGGTTATTCTTGAGTAGAGCATTGTTCAATTTCCACGTATATGTGGGCATTCTTCCCTTATTGTTATTGAAGACCAGTTTTAGGCCGTGGTAGTCCGATAGCACGCATGGGATTATTTCTATCTTTCTGTACCTGTTGAGGCCCGTTTTTTGACCAATTATATGGTCAATTTTGGAGAAAGTACCATGAGGAGCTGAGAAGAAGGTATATCCTTTTGCTTTAGGATAGAATGTTCTATAAATATCTGTTAAGTCCATTTGGCTCATGACTTCTCTTAGTCTGTCTACGTCTCTGTTTAATTTCTGTTTCCATGATCTGTCCATTGATGAGAGTGGGGTGTTGAAATCTCCTACTATTATTGTATGAGGTGCAATATGTGTTTTGAGCTTTAGTAAGGTTTTTTTACGTATGTAGGTGCCCTTGTATTTGGGGCATAGATATTAAGATTGAGAGTTCATCTTGGTCGATTTTTCCTTTGATGAATATGAAGTGTCCTTCCTTATCTTTTTTGATGACTTTTAGTTGAAAATTGATTTTATTTGATATTAGAATGGCTACTTCAGCTTGCTTCTTCTGACCATTTGCTTGGAAAGTTGATTTCCAGCCTTTCACTCTGAGGTAGTGTCTGTCTTCGTCTCTGAGGTGTGTTTCCTGTAGGCAGCAGAATGCAGGGTCCTCGTTGCATATCCAGTTTGTTAATCTATGTCTTTTTATTGGGGAGTTGAGGCCACTGATGTTGAGAGATATTAAGGAATAGTGATTATTGCTTCCTGTTATATTCCTATTTGGATGTGAGGTTATGTTTGTGTGCTTTTCTTCTCTTTGTTTTGTTGCCAAGACAATTAGTTTCTTGCTTCTTCTAGGGTATAGCTTGCCTCCTTATGTTGGGCTTTACCATTTATTATCCTTTGTAGTGCTGGATTTGTAGAAAGATATTGTGTAAATTTGGTTTTGTCATGGAATATCTTGGTTTCTCCATCTATGTTAATTGAGAGTTTTGCAGGATACAGTAACCTGGGCTGGCATTTGTGTTCTCTTAGGGTCTGTATGACATCTGTCCAGGATCTTCTGGCCTTCATAGTTTCTGGTGAAAAGTCTGGTGTGATTCTGATAGGTCTGCCTTTATATGTTACTTGACCTTTTTCCCTTACTGCTTTTAATATTCTTTCTTTATTTTGTGCGTTTGGTGTTTTGACTATTATGTGTCAGGAGGTGTTTCTTTTCTGGTCCAATCTATTTGGAGTTCTGTAGGCTTCTTGTATGCCTATGGGTATCTCTTTTTTTAGGTTAGGGAAGTTTTCTTCTATGATTTTGTTGAAGATAATTACTGGTCCTTTGAGCTGGGAGTCTTCACTCTCTTCTATACCTATTATCCTTAGGTTTGATCTTCTCATTGAGTCCTGGATTTCCTGTATGTTTTGGACCAGTAGCTTTTTCCGTTTTACATTATCTTTGACAGCTGAGTCAATGATTTCTATGGAATCTTCTGCTCCTGAGATTCTCTCTTCCATCTCTTGTATTCTGTTGGTGAAGCTTGTATCTACAGCTCCTTGTCTCTTCTTTTGGTTTTCTATATCCAGGGTTATTTCCATGTGTTCTTTCTTGATTGCTTCTATTTCCATTTTTAATTCCTTCAACTGTTTGATTGTGTTTTCCTGGAATTCTTTCAGGGATTTTTGTGTCTCCTCTCTATGGGCTTCTACTTGTTTATATATGTTTTCCTGGAATTCTTTCAGGCATTTTTGTGATTCCTCTCCGTAGGCTTCTACTTGTTTATTAATGTTTTCCTGTGTTTCTCTAAGGGAGTTCTTCACGTCTTTCTTGAAGTCCTCCAGCATCATGATCAAATATGATTTTGAAACTAGATCTTGCTTTTCTGGTGTGTTTGGATATTCCATGTTTGTTTTGATGGGAGAATTGGGCTCTGATGGTGCCATGTAGTCTTGGTTTCTGTTGCTTGGGTTCCTACGCTTGCCTCTCGCCATCAGATTATCTCTAGTGTTACTTTGTTCTGCTATTTCTGACAGTGGCTAGACTGTCCTATAAGCCTGTGTGTCAGGAGTGCTGTAGACCTGTTTTCCTGTTTTCTTTCAGCCTGTTATGGGGACAGAGTGTTCTGCTTTCGGGCGTGTAGTTTTTCCTCTCTACAGGTCTTCAGCTGTTCCTGTGGGCCTGTGTCTTGAGTTCACCAGGCAGGTCACTTGCAGCAGAAAAGTTGGTCTTACCTGTGGTCCCAAGGCTCAAGTTCGCTCGCGGGGTGCTGCCCACGAGCTCTCTGTGGTGGCAGCAACCAGGAAGATCTGCGCCGCCCTTTCCGGGAGCTTCAGTGCACCAGGGTTAGATGGCATTTGGTGTTTTCCTCTGGAATCAGTAATGTGTGCAGAGTGCAGTCTCTTCTGGTTTCCCAGGCGTGTCTGCCTCTCTGAAGGTTAACTCTCCCTCCCACGGGATTTGGGTGCAGAGAACTGTTTATCCGGTCTGTTCCTTCAGGTTCCGGTGGTGTCTCAGGCACAGGGGTCCTGCCGCTCCTGGGCCCTCCCCCACGGGAACCCAGAGGCCTTATAAAGTTTCCTCTTGGGCCAGGGATGTGGGCAGGGGTGGGCAGTGTTGGTGGTCTCTTCCGCTCTGCAGCCTCAGGAGTGCCCACCTGACCAGGCGGTGAGGTCTCTCTCTCACGGGGTCTGGGTGCAGAGAGCTGCTGGGGTCCGGGATCTGTGGGTGTGGGACTCCCGGTAAACACAGGAAGTGCCGGTCCTAGAGGAATTCTGCCTCTGTGTGTCCCGAGTTCACCAGGCAGGTCTCTTGCAGCAGAAAAGTTGGTCTTACCTGTGATCCCGAGGCTCAAGTTTGCTCGCGGGGTGCTGCCCACGAGTTCTCTGCGGCGGCAGCCGCCTATATAATTCTTAAAGACACAATATAAAGTTCTAGTTCTTTTAAAAGCTACTAGTGTTATGAACTGTTAGGAATAAATAGAAAGACACAAAATAATAGTCAGATAGTCAAACTCATGTCATATTAGATACTAGTTTAGTTTATTATAATAAGATGATTTCAAAGTTATTAAGATAGCAAATAGCTAAGAATAATTTTTGACAATTCAGATAATCTATGGAAAGATATTTGGTCTTCAAAAACCCCAGAAATCCACAGAATGTGGCATTTAAAATTGTTTCATTATTAAAAGACCTTTTTTAGGCTATGACAGGCCTGCTCATGAAAGAATCCCATGCATGCTACTTCAAAGAAGATGATGAACATCAATAACCTCGATACGGAGTCGCTTCAACTGTGGCAAGCTAGCCACTGGGCAATCAAAATACCCATGTTTCAACTACAGACAAAATTCTATCCAGAAAGAACACAGGGAAGTTGATTGCCAAGCTCTGCCAAGACAGGCTATGCAAGTCTTTCATAATTCCTGCTTCACAAAAGGTCTGTCAGATATACTGGGCCAGAAGACTGAAGATGGATACTCCAACATTATAGAGACAATTCTGGGAAATTGTTCAGACAGCAAACAATGTCTGTCTTTTCCATAATCTTGGAAGTTGCTTATCTGCATTGTCTACTTACTCAGGAAATAATTATTCCTTCACAGGCATCTGATGGGATTGAAGACTAGACAGTTAGAGTCTCACAATTCAACTTGAATTGTTTAAGATTTAAGAAGATGTAGGCCTAAAAAGATGCTTTTAGGCTGGTTATGCAAATTAGGATAAAATTGAGTTAAATACAAAACTTTAGGCATACTAAGATAGGATAGATAATAAAATAATTTTTAAATTTGCCAAATCCTATGGATTGGACATTATGAATATAAATAGTACTTAGTAGCTTATATAATAGTTATTTATTCAAGATATATTTGAAAAGAAAAGCCTTTTATTTAACTAAAAAAGGGTAATTGTAGAGAGACTATCTTGTGTATTGTATGGATGTATCACGTGTCATAGTTTTTCCACTGGCTACAGGGAGTGCATACCCAGGGTCGTGGTTTGTATATACTTGGCAGGTGCAGGAGATTCACTGGGGAAGATGGGTGAAGATGAACACATTGAACCTGACTGAGTACAGGTAACCAGCCAGCCAATCTACATGGCAGAATGTAGATAAGAATGGTTTAATTTAAGCTATGATCCAGTCAGGGATGGGCCTAGCTAAGTTATTTATAAGCATATTTTGAGTTTGATTCTTACTTCTGGGAGCATGGGGCTGGGAGAAAGAACTTCTACACATATACACATATACATGTATACATGTATACATATATACATGTCTTTTTAACATATGAAAGTGTCCAAATTGTCTCCTTTTCACCACCCTCATAAGGAGAAAGTCCAGCTCTAGTTTTAAGTGAATACTAAGTATTAGCTAAGCACATAACTGACACTGAACAGATGAGATAGGGATCAGGATCATGTCAATAGAGCAGCAGTTCTCAACTTAGCAGTTCACGAGGTCACCAAAGACCATCAGAAAACACAGATATTTACATTGTGATTCATAACAATAGCAAATTGAAGTTATAAAGCAGCAACAAAAATGTTTTTCTTTTTTGGTTGGGGATCAGCACAACTGATCCTGAGGAACTGTACTAAAGGGTCACAGCATTAGGAAGGTTGAGAACCACTGCAACAAACTTCTTTTTCTGGGCTGGTTCCACTCCTTGTTAGCAGCTTTCCTCAAGACATATCCTATGGCTGTGGCATCTCGAAAATCTTGGGGTCCCCAAGGCAGCTTCAATGTTACAGTTTCTTGTTTCAATGTCTAGCATCCACACATGATCTTTTGGGATCCTCCAAAGGCCTGGTGTTACTTCTCTAGCTCTTCCCCTCTGTAGCACTCTAACCTCAGGTTGATGCATTTCATTACAGCTGCTGTTCCTAGTGATCATCCCATGGTACTGGCATCTACAATACACTGGGATCATCTGCTTCAACTAGGCTTCACCAAAAGCCAATCATAGGCTCTCTTCATGGTGCCAAGCCTTAAATCCTTTTCATGACCCCTTCAGTCCTGGGCCATCAACTGTTAACTGAGGCTGCACCTTCACCAATGACCTCCCATGACCTCTCACAGTGCCAAGCCAAAGCTGTTCTTCATGATCCCTCCATGCTTTCAAAACCAGTACCACCTGAGGGACTCTTATACATTACCAAGTCCAACCACAGCATGAGGTACAACCTTGGCTATCTCTGGAACACAGCTTCTTTGTGCTCTCAGAAAACACTTCCCAGAAGATGTCACCTCAGTGATGTTGGTCTCTTCTTAATCACCACCAATTTCCTGGTTTCAGCTAATCAGCACCAATTGTTCCAGTATTCTCTTCTATTTTTTCACACTAAAGCCAAAGAAGAGATACATGGCCAAAGCTGCCAAGTTCTGCTGCTTGCTGGAGCTGGAACATGCACCCCTTATACAATTATCAGCTTTCTGTCTTCCACCTCCCTCTCTGCCTAAGCTTGGAACTTGTTCTGTACATTGATCTTGAACTCAGAGATCTGCATGACTCTGTCTTCTATAATTCAAGGATTAAATGTGTATATTACCATGCCTGGATTTAAACTTTTCTTCACCTAGAACCTGTTTTGTCCCAGGCTAGCCTTGATCTCAGAGATCTGTTTGGTTTTGTCTCCTGGGATTAAAGGTGTACACAACCATGCCTGGATCTAAACTTAGCTGGGTAGGATCTTGCCCCAAAATTCCTTAATCCATTATTTCCTAGAATATAGGATTCAGTTCCATTTCACTTTCTGATGCCCCTTTAATAGTAGAACCATATATTCTATATTTTTTTCTTTCTCAACTTGCTATGCTTGTTTAAAATACTCTTCATGAGACTTAATCAGAGAACAATGTCTATGATGGGTGTCTCTGAGACTTCCTTTGTCAATGCAGTCTGAGTCTCTTCACCTTAGCCTGAGGCAGATTCTTCAGACAAGGGCAAAAATGTAGCCACATTCTTCACCAAAATAACCCCCAAATAGTCTCTAGGCCACATATTGAAATTCTCCACTGAAACCCCTTGGCCCAGGTCTACAAAATTCAAATCACTCTCAGTAACAAAGTCTTCCATAGTCCTACTAGGATAGCCCATGAAGCCCCATTTAAAGCATTCCACTGCTTTCCAAATCCAAAGTCCCCAAATCCACATTCTTCCAAACAAAGGCATGGTCAGGACTATCACAACAATACTCGAGTCCCTGGCACCAACTCCTTTCTTAGTTAGTTTTTACTACTGTGAACAGACACCATGACCAACAACATTTAATTGGGTCTCGCTTACAGGTTCAAAGGTTCAGTCCTTTATCATTAAGGTGGGAGCATGGCAACATCTTAAGCAGTCACAGTGCAGGAGGAGCTGAAAGTTCTACATCATTACCTGAAGGCTGTTGGCAGAATACTGGTTTCCAGGCAGCTAGGACTAGGGTTTTAAAGCCCACATCCACATTGCCACACCTACTCCAACAAGGCCACACCTCCAAATAGTGCCACTCCCTTGGCCAAGTATATACAAACCATGATACTGGGTATGCACTCCCTGTAGCCAGCAGAAAAACGATGAATGTTTTTAAGTCCTTGGGGCCAGTGAGAAAGAGAAGAAAAGAAAATTCACACACACACACACACACACACACACACACACACACACAGAGAGAGAGAGAGAGAGAGAGAGAGAGAGAATATGAAACAAAAGGCAGAGTCCAATAACTTCATACAAATATATCATACATGTATGTATACATACATACAGAACTATAGACAGACATATACACATCCACAGATACAATGGTTAGAGAAAAGCTCCAGCAAGTAGGCTCCAAGCATTTCACACATACATACAATAAATACATAGAAAGCTCTAACACACACCCAGACAAGTTTTACATATATGCATACACATAGACAAGAAATGAAAGGAACAATGTCCCAACACTCCACTCACATATAGCTTACAAATATACACACATACACATAGTTGATGTGTGGAAGGAACAATGTTCCAGCCTTCATACTTTACTCTTTCTTCCATAGCTTACATATTCCAGCAAAATCTTTCAAGCAGTGTACAATTATAATGTGATTTCATTTTAGTTTTCTTCTAGTGAATGATTATGAAAAGGCAATGTGTTCTGCAATACGTTTACAAGAAATAATATTATGTAATACAGGCAAAGAAAACAAATTATGCGCCAAAACCCACATACATTTGTAACTAAGCAACTTGTTATAGGTTAATGAAGTGTAAGCAAGCAAGGGGGTTTTCCTCAGGTAGTGTTTTTCTTCCTGGCAGGCAGTAATCTGCAGTTCCAAAGAAAGGAGCAATTATTTTATTATTTATTTTCAAAAGTAATCTTACAAGAATCTTTTAAGAGTCACAAATCTAACCTTTTATATAAAAATCAGTCATATCTACCTTAAATCCTTAGAATGCATATATACTCATCCGTAATTCTTATTAAATCATGTCAGGAAACTGAGGGCAAAAATGGATATAAGAAATGAATCGGGGTTGGGGATTTGGCTCAGTGGTAGAGCGCTTGCCTAGCAAACGCAAGGCCCTGGGTTTGGTCCCCAGCTCCGAAAAAAAGAAAAAGAAAAAAAAAGAAATGAATCATTATCTGTCCAGTCTCAGTGAGAGTCACATCTGCCAGTGCTGCCATTGTTCTTGTTCCCTGACCATAAAGGTCCCTAGCTTAATTAATAAGAGTGTGCCTTTCTGAACTTCAGATTGTTCTCTTACATCAGAGCCAGTAGCAAAAACATCTCAGCCTAGCTTCACTAACAACTTTATTTTTCCAAATGTTCTTTTTCCTAAGTGTGGTGGTCATTGTTGAAAATCTCCATCTCTAAGTTCTTTCCTAGGGTGGTGGTAGAATCGTAATGTGCTCTAGCAGCAATGCCTGAAGGAGATCAAGCATTAGTACTGTGAATGCCAGAGACATTGCCCAGTAAGGGACTGGAAGCCCCTTAGAGTTTTCATACAGATTCAGAGGGAAGTAAAGGCAGCAAGCAGAGCAGAACTCCACAACAGCATGGAGTCCTCAAGACACATGGTCCTCAGGGCTGTGTCAAACCAAGGCCCATTCATGTGGCTGTGGTAACTGTGGGCTGCATTGTATGGGTTCTAAAGTCATTTGTCATTCCTCTTGCATGTCCATGGCACTTTACCACTATGTATACCACTAGCTCTGTATGGGCAAGGCTTGAAGAAAAAAAATATAACCTCTTAAATTGGTCATCCATGGTGATTTTCTCTTTTTTTAATCATGTATTGGTCTATATTTCCATAGATTTATTTTATTTATGCATTTACATGTATATGTGCATATATGTGTATATGAGTATGTCATATAAAGGCTAGAGATTCATGTGGAGTGCCTTCCTTAATAACTCTTCACCTTAGTTTTGAGACAATGCCTCTCACTGAATTTGGAACTCACCAATTCAGCTAGACTGTCTAGCCTGCAACCCTAGGTATCTTTCTGTCTCTGCTGCCCTAGTGTTAAGAGCATGGATGCTTGGTGCCATACCTAGTTTTCGCTATGAGTACTGGTGATCTAAACTCACGATTCAGCGTCAAGCACACTATAGACTGAGACATCTCCCGCAGCTCATACTTTGTAAGATTTCTCCAGTAACCTCCACATCCTATTTCTAATCATATGCTGGTGAGGCCCAAGTTATATGTCCACTGGAAGATCAGCAGAAAAAAAATGCCTTTCCTTCCTAGTAAGGAACCCACTGTGCTTTCAGCAGAGATATGATTTAAAGGATCTCTATGAGAAAGGGAAGTGTATTCAGTAGTGTCACTCACTGGGGCGGTAAGTACTTAAGAAAACCAAAAATCAGACAATAGCTTTCCATTGTGGGCCGAGGAGGGCTTGCTCATTAGATAAGGACAGGAGACAAAACTGTCACTGTGCCAAAAACCTGGCGGCTTAAAATGAAGGCAAGATGGGTTTTTTTCCCTTGCCCATAGCTCCCAATCTTATCTGTGGACCAGGGTAGGAGAAGGTCAAGGTTAATATCACAGGACACATTATAAAATGATAGCAAAGTTTACTTACTAGACAGAAATGGAAAGGAAAAGAAAAATATACTGTTGTGGCACAAACTAATCACTCAACATTTTCTGGAACTAGAATCCAAACATGAAATCTAGTTGCAACTTTTTAAATTTATAGTAGTAATACTTGTAAAAAAAAATCCCACAGCCAGTCCCACAGCCTGCATATTAGCTCCCACCTTAATCTCAGCACTGAGGAGGCAGAGGAAGACAGATCTCAAGTTCAAGATCATCCTGGTCTACAGATCAAGTTCTGTTTTGGAGAAAGAAACAAAACCGAAACAAAAACAGTTAAATTGTGTTGGGCCTGGAAAACCAGGCCTGTAATCTCACTGGCTCAGGAGGACCAGGCAGGAGGGTCACACGTTCAAGGCTATCCTGGACTGCTTAATGAGACTTTGTCTCAAAAAGTTAACAAAAAGAGGATTAGGGATATATAGGTCAGTGAGTGGGTTAGCGATAGAGTGCTTGCCTAGCATGTGAAAAAGTCCCTAGGTTCAATCTCAAGTGTGACAAGAACAGTTAAAAGTAAATTTGTACAAATAGTATAAGAAGTTCTATTTATGAACATTTAAAAGGTTCATGGCTAAAAACACAATCACTACATTCATTTACCTCCAGAGATATTTCCGTGCTTTTGAACTAGTTCTCGGTTTCTGATGTTGCACACCCGTAGTCCCAACTGCTCAGATGGCTGGAGCCGGAGAGAAGTCCTTAGGAATTTGAAGACTGCCTGAAGAACCTAGGAACACTGCCTCAAAAATATAACAACAACAACAACAACAACAAAACCAAAACAACAAAACCCAAAATGGTTTATAAAACAACTTCAAAAGCACACCTTCAAACCTCTCATTACACAACCTCTCTACAAGGATTGCCATGAACCCAGGTCACTAAACCACTCAATATCACATTGCCTTCATTCTGAGCTTGCATCTTGCATATTAAGATCTGTGTGTGTGTGTGTGTGTGTGTGTGTGTGTGTGTGTTAACAAAATCTGTGTCACTTTATCTGATCACTTCAACATTGTGCCCAACCACTAAATTTTTTCTAAAGGAGAGAAATGTTAATTCATTTTTTCTTATACCACTTATATTTATCTCCTTTTTATCGTCTGTTTTTTGCTTTGATATTGATTCTCGAGGCAGAGCTCCCTGGTGTAGGATGATAAGAGAATGATAAAAACAAATTTGAGGGAAAAAGGTCCAAAGAATAATAAGAGAAGCCCAGTGGTGGCACACAACTTTAATCCCAGCACTTGAGAGGCAGAGGTAGAGCTCTGAGATCAAGAACAGCCTGGTCACCAGATGCTGGGGACAACATATGATGACAGGGACTGCCAGCAGTAGGCCGGGATGGAGACAGCTCAGTAGCCCGCAGCAGCTCTTTGTAAAAACTGGTTGTTCCCATTTCTCCTACCCTTAGCCCTGGACAACGGCTGTATAGATTTTATTTGTGCATAATAGCCTTTCAGTTGGCCTTGGTGTACATAATTATTCTATTATACCTGACTTTCCTACTTCTTTCTCCTTCTGCTCTGGTGAATTCTGTGAAACTAGATGTCCTTTGATGTAATGATTCTTAAACAATTGGAAATTGAGGCATAGGGGCACAGCACAGCACAGCCCTAATGGCCCAGGTGCATGCTGTGTGTTCTCATCTTGGAAACAATGTAATAACTGCACAATGGTAACTCCAGATTAATGTTTGACTTGCAAAGAAACTTTAAAGAAATTATTAGAAAATGAACTAGAGCCAACATTGGGACCCTAAGAAAGGAAAAAGTTATTGACATTAGGCAATACGTTTTACATAATATTTGAGAGTGGTTCCTGGATAAGGAAGTATAGAATATATAAAATTATATACTAGTAAACTAAGTCAAAATACTGGGACTCTTACGAGAGTCATTGTGTGCAAGGAACAGAGAGCTAGCAGAGCCACTGAGTTAAGGGTTAACTTGATTCTTTCTGGCCACTGCCTGGCAGCTTTGCCCATGTCATTTATCATTAGAGCTGCACAGGAAAATGCAAGTAGCTGACCTCGGAGCTTTGAGCTCTGAAGTATAATAAGTCAAAAGTTAAAGTTTCAATAATGACAAATTTACAATTATTATTATTTTGGCCACAGGCCTGGGAATAGGGAAGCTTGAAACTTGGGGGAACTATTGTAATTCTTAGTTCTTTGTGGGATGTGGTTATTCTTTTGAATTTGGTTTGGCAATGATTATACAATGTCTTTTTTCTACTTGCTCTTGGATTATCAATAAGAGACTGGGCCAAGAGAAAGGCTAGAGAGCATGTGAAGAGTGAATTAGAGAGAGCATGAGGGAGTGAAGGTAAGAGCAAATGTGAGAGTGAATGAGAAAGCAAATGTGAAAGCAAGTCTGAGAGTGAGTGAGAGAACATGAGAAGAGCATGTGAAGAGTGAGTGAAGAGAGAATGTGAGGTGTGTATGAAGATTGTGTGTGTGAGTGAAAGGAGAGTACATGTGGTGTGTGTGTGAGATATGTGTGAGGTGTGTATGGAGTGTGTGTGAGAATGAAAGGGTGATGACCAGAGGTGTGTATGAGTGTGGGAGTTCAAGAAAAGCAAAGTTCAATGGAGAAAAGCAAAGTGCACAAGAGAATGAAGAGTGAGTGCAGCCTCAAGCTCTGAGAGAGAGAGAGAGAGAGAGAGAGAGAGAAAGAGTTTAAGCCTTGAAATTGCCTGTCAGTCTGTACCCAAAAGAGTAGTCTGTGTATATTTATTATGCGCCTTCCAGATATCCCTGCTTCCAGTTGAGAACCCCAATCCTGTGTTGAGGCTGAACCCCAGCAAACAGATTGAGTTCCAAGACAGCCAGGGCTACACAGAGGAAACCCTGTCTCAAAAAAGAAAACAAAAAAAAAAAAAAAATAAGAGGAAGCAGCCAGTCACACATGGTAATGTATGTATCACTTTGGATGGATTACTTGGAAGACAGAGGCAGTGGGTCTTTCTGAGTTCCAAACCAGACTGGTCTATATAGAACACTGCTTCTCATCCTTCCTGATGCTGTCACCCTCTAATACTTGTGGTGACTCCCAACCATAACATTATTTTTGTTAGTACTTCATAACTGCAATTTTGCTACTGTTATGAATCATAATGTAAATATCTTATATGTAGGATATCTGGTATGCAACCTCTGGGAAAGAGTCATTCAACCCTCAAGAGAGTTACAGCCCACAGGCTGAGAGCTGCTGACAGAGTGATGGTGGTTACAAACTGACATCTTGTCTCAAAAGATGAAAGCACTGAGTTACATTAATAATCTAATCCTGGGGCTGGACAGATGGCTCAGCAGCTAAGAGCACTGACTGCTCTTCCAGAGGTCCTGAGTTCAAATCCCAGCAACCACATGGTGGCTCACAACCATCTATGATGAGGTTTGATGCCCTCTTCTGGTGTGTCTGAAGACAGCTACAGCGTACTTATATATAATAAATAAATAAATAAATAAATAAATAAATCTTTAAAAGAATAATCTAATCCTGGAGGCTCTACCCCCATAATCTCATTTTTAGGTAATTACCTCTAAAAAGTCAAATCTCCAAAGGTACCTTGGGCATGGGGGTCACAGTAAGTACTTGAAATGACTTGAAAACATAAACATTCAGTCCACAGGAATTATAGAACACACACTGTGATGTTCTGAATGAGAATCCCCCGATACCCCTCAACCCCCATAGGCTCATATATTGGAATGCATAGTTAGTCCCTAGTTGGTGTAGATGTGCATCCTGGTTGGAGGGGTATGCCACTGGAGCTGAGCTTTGAGGTTTCAAAAGACTGTGGTTTTCCCAGTTAGCACTTGTGCCCTATGAGTGTGACTCAGATATAAACTTTCAGCAATGGCTCTAGCTCTAGTATTACGTCTGCGTGCCTGCCTCCCTACCAAGCCTGCATCATTATGGTCATGAACTCTAATCTCCTAAAATTATAAGGCTCCCAAGGTCATGGTATTTTGATACAGCATTAGAAAGGTAAATACACACACAGACACACACACATATATACACAAACATGCACACATATACACTGAGACCCTTTCTAAAAAATGATAATATTTTAATTTTATTTTTATGTGCATGGATGTTTTGCATGCACCACACAGTCTATGTACACATGCCTGCAGTGCTGATGGTGGGGGGTTATTTAGAGGGCATCAGATCTGAAGTAACAGATGGCTAGAGACTGCCATGTGGGTTCTGGGAACTGAACCTGGGTCCTGTGGAAGAGCAGTCAGTGCCCTTCACTATGAAGCCATCTCTTCAACCCCAATAAAATAACATTTTATAAGTTACTCGATATGTAATATGCTGTACAAAATGAACTAAGACAAACATCAAAAGCTTACCTTTTCCCATGAAGACAAAAGAAAATAGTTAAAAATTACAGATTTTGATTCTCTATCTCATATTCTGGAAAATCTCCAAAACCTATAGTGAAAAGTTAATCACATCTCTTAACTCAAACACAATACTGCCCTAGAAACTCACTTTTAAATCAGTGGAATCAGGAATAGTCCTATTCCTACCCCTCCCACAGCTCCTTCCTACTCTTTTCTATCTCTCTATCAACTACTCCGGAGCATGAGTCTGTCCTGGAGTGTGGATGTTAAACTTAGGACTCTCCATTGGTGAACAACTGATTTTACCATTTCAAGAAGGTATCAGTTGAAAATACATTCTTAGCTGGAGTGGAATGTTATGTGTAGTTCCTCTACTCTGTGGTGGAATACAGTCCGCTTTAAACTTGTACAGGTCTTCTGCATGCTTATTTTAAAATTTTAGACAATACCAAATATATAGCTCAGGTAAAGCTTGAAATTCTCATACTTGTACCTTAGCCTCCAAAGTTCTGGAATTAAACATGTATAACATGTCTACCTCAGGACTTTATTATATATCTTCCTCATCTGCAAATTATCAACCAATTTGGGCTGAAATTCACAATCCCATTATGTATTTTCCCCATTGCCTGATATAATCAGGACCCTGTAAATGCTTTTTAAAAGACTATTCTTTCTATGAGTTCCCTGAGTAACATGTTAAATAACTTTGATATACATTTGCCAACAACAAGAGTAGTATTTGTGCTTAACACTAATTAGGGGATTCCATTTTAACATTTTTGGAAATCAGGAGTCTTTTCTAAGAAGTCTTCTGGATCATAAAAGTCACATTGCTCTACCCTGATATGACTTAAAGACTTACTTAGTGGCTGTAAGCTGGATCACAAATATTTTATCTTAGGGGTTAACATAAGTCACTGAATAGCAGGCCACAATCACCACCTCTTGAACGTGGATCCCATGTGCAGACACCTGCAGGGGCAAAACTGGTAAAAGTGGGGGAGGGATGGTAAGATGCTATACTAAGTAAGACTCCATGGCCTTTGAAATAGCATCTGATATTTATTCAAAGTGAGGAAAAGGATTCTGTACAGGTAGAGCAGACAAGAAGGAAAGAGTCCAGGGGCTACTGTGTTGAACAAAGGCACACACATCACAGAGACAGCTGCAAATTGAGAAAGAAAACCGGCCTCTCAGGAAAACCAAGTGGTCCACAAGACAAAATGAGAGACAAGAGGTTTCTGGGACCAGGGAGGGAATGGGTCCCGCTGAAGGTGAATCCATGTCCATGGGCTGTGGGAAGCCCAGGTACCTCCCAGGTGAGTCCAGATCAGTTAAGGGCAGCAGTCAGTCCACAGATGGTTTGTGAAGGGGTTTGAAATGGCAGAGTCAGTGCAGGCATTGAAGGCAGGTGGGTACAGTCTGTCCATCATATAGGAGGCAGTGGACATCGTGATCTGTCCATCAGGTGGCAGGTGATTTGTTCATTAGGTGACAGGAGCCCATCTTGCAGCTGGAGCCCAGTACAGTGTCCAAATATGTCAGGGTTGGGCTGAGCTGTCAACAGTGGGAGGCCTTGTGGTCTCCAGAGCCAGACCTGGCAGGGACAGAGCAGCAGGAGCCTGGGGAGCTATTCCTGGAATAAAGGTAGGACACAGGAGGAGACAGGGGCACGCATGCGAGATCTCAAGTCGGGGAGTTCTCAGAGCAGGAGGGAGGCGCAGAGCGGGGGCGCACACAGCAACCCTGGCTGCAGCCACAGGGCAAACACAGCAGCAGCCCACCCTCCAGGCGCCCCAACCCCAGGCCAGGGTTGCCAGAGGCCTAGAAGTCCTCATCCTCCTCCCACCCAAACACCCGCTTCATCTCATTCAGGAAGCCAATGTAATCGTTGAGCAGAGGGCTCTCTATCTTGATGTAGGGGATCACCCACTGCAGGGCCCGGCCCTTGAGCCGGGTGATGAGGAACGTCACCTTGAGCTCGTCGGTGTCGAAGATCTTATGGTCCACCAACATGTAGGAGCCGGTCTGCACGATGAACTCCGGGAGCTTGTCCATATCGCCATCAAACAGCTCTGGGAAGGGGATGGGGTTCCGCCGGCGGCGACGCCGGTTGTGTCTGACCATGTAGGCCTTCGGCCTCTTTACCTTGCCTTTGCTTTCCATGGCGCTGCGCTCTTTCCGCTGATCTTGCCGCTTGGTGGCCGGGTTTGCTGGCGGGGCGCGGGATTCTAGCAGGGGTCAGCTGGGCTTTGCTAGGTCTGCACAGCACAGAGATTGTCAGTTCCAAGGCGTCGCCGGAAGTGCGTAGGAGAAAAGGCGTGGCCAAGACCTCAGGAAGGGGAGTGGCCTTTGAGCGGGACCTTGGGCCAACTTTAGATCTCTAGTGATCTCAGCCCACTGGGGTGTGTGCTATTTCAGGCGCCCGTCCAGGAGAAGCATTAACAGGGTTAGTGGAGCAAAGTGATTTGTGCCCAAGGCTGTCACCAAGGTAGTGTGGAGAGAATGTGGGCGCTCATTCTGTATTCCCAGTATTTCGGAGGCTGAGATAGGATTACCCAGAGTTTAAGGTCACTCTGTCTACAGAATGGAACTCTTGTTTCAGATAAGGAAGATTGCTGAGATTATAGCTCAAAGGGCTTTCCTGGTATGCTGAAGATCCTTTAGTTCATTGTCCAGACCCTTACTTTGTGGGTGTGTAGGGGCGACCAGAGGCCTTAGTTTCCTAGGAGAGTGTGACCTTGGAAGTTTGCATTAAGGTCACAACTGACTGCACTGTGTTGGAGAGCATGCATATACTCTGGAATTAAATTTACTCTAGTGTGAATAATCCCATCTCGTGCTGTTTTCCCTTATGCGTTCCTTCAAACAACCTAGTCCTTAACTCATTGTTTTTGGAACATCTCAATGGTTTTCTAATATGTCCCTAGACATAACTTAATTTATGCGATGATGCCTTATAATTAAAATTGCTTGCTTTTGCTTGGCACATCAGTGAAAAATTATGTCTCTGTGTCTGTGTACGTTTGTTCCTGGTATCTATATTTTATTTTTTACTAATTTATTTTTGAAGTAGGGTCTTTCCTACTTCCGTAGTCCTGCCTCACGCTCCTAAGTTCTGATTTTCCAGGCGTGAGCCACCATGCCAAGCTTTGGTATGGCTTTTATCAGAGTAAAACAGTATTGGGAAGGCATGCTCCATTAAGGATCCTTACAGGATAAGCACTTCCATGTTCATTTTCATATTTTCATAACTCAGTTCATTGGGTTGCATAAATTGAGATATTTTGTTGCTCTATAAATTACAATCCATAACGTAATAGGCTTCTTCAATCTCCTTCTAATATCATGAGTTCTTGTGATTAGATAATCTAGGATTATCTTCTTAAAATTCATTTGTACCTATAGTTTTATAATTTTAATTCCTATTAGCATTATATTTTCCTTTTCTGAGGATTAGGACAGAGGTAACTCTGACTCAAAGATATTCTAGATTCCTTTTTATAAGTAGTTATTTCTCACTGATTTTTCCTTGACAAATTAAACTTGTATCACGCATGATGGTTTTTAATCTGGAACCCCATTGAGAGGAAACAAAAGCTGAAGGATCTTGAGGTTGAGACAAGGCCAGGTTACATAATTAGTCTATCTCAAAAAAAACAAATGCTGGGCCAGTGAAATGACTTATTAAGTAATAGTGCCTTGACCCTTACATGCTCCCCATGCATATGCCTGACCCCCAACACACCATATACACAAATACAATAACAGTAACTATATATACACAATATATGAAGTACAATATATATGCAAATGCTGAGCTAAAATATAGCTCAGTTGATAGTTTGCCTACTCTCATATGTACAAGGTCCTAAGCTTGACACCTATATAAATTGTGTGTGGTAATCTCGTGCACTTAGAGAACCATTGGACATTCACTGAAAACTTGAGCTACATAGTGATTCACGCCTAACCTGAGCCACATAGACCCTGTCTCCATTTGTCTCTAGTAGCACCGAAGCCTAACATGCAAGCCCCTTAGAGAGCTAACCAAAAATAAACCAAACAAACAAACGAAAAACACCTTCATATTCTTCAGATAAACTATAGAAAATCAGGGTGTGTGGCAATTATATTTTAGAGTGTGGTTGTGAACTGTGACCTATAAAAGTTAGCAATAAAATATAGAAGAAGTAAGCAAAATCATATTTTCTCCTGCTGCTCACAAAGAATCAAGACGTATTGTTGGGAACTGACTCTGCACAGGGCAACAGTTCACAGAATGGCAGAGCAGCAGGTATAAAAAGGTATTTAGCTTTCTTGACACTTATCTCTCCTTCGTTATAATAGCTTCCGTGCAGTATATTCTTTGACTATTCTGCTTTATATTGTTTCCAAATATTTAGGTCGTTCCTACTGATGCTGCAAAACTACCATATCCACAGTCAGGGAGCCAATACTTCTCTGGCTAAGGGACATATGGAGAAGGAAAACATGTTCACAGTATCTAATCCATCTGGCAGCCAAAGCTGAGCTTCCACAAAGAAATACTTAAGGCGTAAGCTCAAGGATATACAGGGAAGGATGTGTTGGGGAAGGCCCATAAGCGTGCAGTTCTGGAACTTTCCTATTTACACTCCACTAGCAGCACGCCCCATCCTAATAACCCCTCCACAGTTCCTAAACTCCTCCCCAGCTCTTCAGCCTCCCCTGGGTGGATTTCCTTGGAAAATCTTAGTCCTGCCTCTCAAATCAAGACACAGACTGCTCCAAATCATTTAGCTGCCTCTGTGATTTCACCACTACTTCTTCTGATCCGAACAGGCTCCAGTGCCGGACTTTCTTCTCTAGCTGTGCCTAACCAGTGTTCACACACACCGCCTTTAAGAAGCATGCCCCTAGAGCCTTCTAGGCTAACTTCTGCCAAGTGCAGCACAGTACACTCAAGTCCAGAGAACAAGCACAAAGCAGTGCTAAGACCTCTTAGCCGTATCCGGCTGTCATTTCAGGCATCAGCAGAACCCCATCTTGTTTCCCTGAGCTGTTTGACAGTGACCCTGAAAAGCTCCCAGAGTTCATCATGCAGACAAGATCTTCTACACGGATGAGCTCATGGTGACATTCCTCATCACCAGTTTTCAGGGCCTGGCCCTGCAGTGGGTGATCCACTACATTGCAAAAGGATAACTCCCTGCTCAGCGTTTACAGAAACTTACTGGCTGGGATGAAGGAGGTATTTGGATAGGACAAGTACAAGGACTTCTAGGCCTCCCCGTCCCTGGGTTCTAGGAAGGCGGGCTGCACCAATCATCACAGGTGCCTTTCCATCATACCTGCACCTCATCTGGAGTCACCTCCTGTGCATCTGTCTCTTCTTGCATCCTTCCTACTTTTGGTCCAGGCCTGTTGCTTTGATCTCTTGGTCTGGTTGTGAAGTGCACCATATCTCCAGTGCTACCAGCCTGGCCGTTCCTATGAACATTTGGATTCTATCCCAGACACAAGGAGCAAGTTGACATCCCACTATACACTAGACAGACCACCCACTGCCTCCTGCTGCCCACTGCCTCCTGCCACACCAATGGAATGTACAGATCTTCTGATAGTCTGCCCTGCCTCTGCTGTCTATACCTACCATACATGGATTGACTACTCTTTTTTTTTTGTTTTGTTTTGTTTTGTTTTTCTGAGCTGGGGACCGAACCCAGGGCCTTGCACTTCCTAGGCAAGCGCTCTACCACTGAGCTAAATCCCCAACCCTGGATTGACTACTCTTAATGATATGGACTCACCTTGGAGGTAATCGAACTGACCACAGTTCATGAATATTAATTCAGAGGGCTCTTCTCCTCTGAAGGAACCAGCCAGCCTTTCATTTCCTACCACTCCCAGAGGCCTCTTGTCCTTTTCTTCTCCAGTGTACCAGGTAGCTTTCCCCAGAATCTAGTTTTCATCTGAATTTGCAGCTGCCCTTCTGATGTGTTTTTTTATTCAGCACAGTAACCCCTGTGCTTTTTCCAGTTCTTCTACACTACTGTCCAGAAGCCTTTTCCTTACTTTCAGCAAATGCTGGGCACTATTATAAGTTAATTCTTGGTGAGCTTGGCACTGTTCCTTCAGAGTCCTTTAAATGAAATCCTTTTGTTGGTCATATGTCCTGCTCTGCGACAGCTGGTTTTATTGACTCTTGCTCTATCAAAGACACAGTTGAGCTTTATGATGAATTTGGGATGGAGATTTCACTGGCAACTGTGCAGTCTCTTATTATGAACTTTCTAAAATCAATCCATTTCACACTCTTTATTCTTGTTTGTTTGTTTGTTTGCTTGCTTGTTTGTTTGTTTGTTTGTTTGAGACAGGGTCCTCTGTGTAGCTCTGGCTGTCTTGGAACTAGCTCTGTAGACGAGGCTGGCCTCAGACTCACAGCCTGCCTCTGCCTCTCAAGTGCTAGGATTAAAGGCACAGAGGAACACTGCCTAGTTTGTTTCACAATCTTAAGGAAATGAATTTCATATGATGTTGACATGTCCTGAAGAGAGATAGGAAAGTTTCTTGAAAAATAATTCATTTGTAAATCTATTTGAAATGGATAAATTTCCAAGTATGTGTTGATGGACAACAAAGGTTTATGTACACAATTAATTAAGGAACAGAGTTTGCAAATATGTTTGAGCAAAGCAAAATAAAGTAATATGAAATGATGAATGCAGAAATGTTTCCCTCAAGAGTAGAATAATAGTTATTTCTTTTTTTTATTGGATTTTTAATTTGCATTTTAAATGTTATCTCCTTTCCTGGTTTCCCTCTAGAAACTACTATCCCATACCCCCTCTCCTGCTTCTATGAGGGTGCTCCCCCACCACCCCACCCCTCCCCACCTCCCCACCCTGACATTCCCCTACACTGGGGCATCTAGCCTTCACAGGACCAAGGGCTTCTCCTCCCATTGACAAGGACCATCCTCTGCTACATATGTGGCTGGATCCATGGGTCCCTCCATGTGTACTCTTTGGTTAGTGGTTTAGTCCCTGGGAGTTCTGGGGTGTTTGGTTGGTTGATATTGTTGTTCTTCCCGTGGGGTTGCAAACCCCTTCAGCTCCTTCAGTCCTTTCTCTAACTCCTCCATTGGGGTCCTCGTGTTCAGTCTGATGGTTAGCCATGAGCATCTTCCTCTGTATCTGTCAGGCTCTGGCTGAGCCTCTCAGGAGAAAGATATATCAGGCTCCTGTCAGCAAGCACTTCTTGGCATCCACAATAGTGACTGGGTTTGGTGTCTGTATATGGGATGTATTCCCTAGGTGGGGCAGTCTCTGGATGGCCTTTCCTTCAGTCTCTGCTAAATACTTTGTCTCCATATTTCCTTCTGTGAGTATATTTGCTCCTCCTTCTAAGAAGGACTGAAGCATCCACACTTTGCTCTTCCTTCTTCTTGAGCTTCATGTGATCTGTGGATTATATCTTGGGCATTCCGAGCTTTTGGCCTAATATGCACGTATCGTTGAATGCATACCATGTGTGTTCTCTTTTTTTTTTCTTGGAAAATAATCCTCACAATATTAAAGACACAGAAAATATTTAAGAAAAACTTTAAAATTTGTTTCCTTTTTTATTGGATTTTTTAAAATTTACATTTCAAATGTTATTCCCTTTCCCGGTTTCCTGGACATAAGCCCCCAATCCCATCCCCCATTCTTCTATAAGGGTATCCCCTCCCATCCATTCCCTCCCTCCCCTGCAACATTCCCTTACACTGGGGGTCCACCCTTAGCAGGACCAAGGGCATCTCCTTCCACTGGTGCCCAACAAGGCCTTCCTCTGCTATCTATACAGTTGGAGCCCAGGGTCTGTCCATGTATAGTCTTTGGGTAGTGTTTTAGTGCCTGGGAGTTCTGGTTGGTTGGCACTGCTATTCTTACGGGGTTGCAAACCCTGCCATGTGTATTCTTTTGTGATTGGGTTTCCTCAGTCAGGGTGATATTTTCTAGTTCCATCCATTTGCCTAAGAATTTCATGAAGTCATTGTTTTTAATAGCAGAGTGGTACTCCAGTGTGTAAATGTACTACATTTTCTGTATCCATTTCTATGTTGAAGGGCATCTGGGTTCTTTCCAGCTTCTGGCTATCATAAATAAGGCTGCTATGAACATGGTGAAGCATGTGTCTTTGTTGTATGTTGGAGCATCTTTGGGTATATGCCCAGGAGTGGTATAGCTGGGTCCTATGTCCAATTTTCTAACGAACCGGCAGACTGATTTCCAGAGTGGTTGCACAAGCTTGCAATCCCACTAACAATAGAGGAGTGTTCCTGATTCTCCACATCCTTGCCAGCATCTGTTGTCACCTGAGTTTTTGATCTTAGACATTCTGAGTGGTGTGAGGTAGAATCTCAGGGTTGTTTTGATTTTCATTTCCCTGATGACTAAGGATGTTGAACATTTCTTTAGGTGCTTTTCAGCCATTTGATATTCCTCAGTTTAGAATTCTTTGTTTAGCTCTGTAGCCCATTTTTCAAAAGAGTTATTTGATTCTCAGGAGTCTAACTACTTTATATAAATTGGAGTTCTTTGTATAAATTGGATATTAGCCCTCTATCATATGTAGGATTGGTAAAGATATTTTCTCAATCTGTTGGTTGCCATTTTGTCCTATTGACTTTTGCTTTTCATAAGCTTTGCGGTTTTATGAGGTCCCATTTTTCAATTCTTGATTTTAGAGCATAAGCCATTGGTGTTTTGTTCAGGAAAATTTCCCCAGTACCCATGTCTTCAAGGCTCTTCCCCCACTTTTTCTTCTATTAGTTTCAGTGTATCTGGTTTTATGTGGAGGTCCTTGATTCACTTGGACTTAAGCTTTGTATAGGGCAATAAGAATTGGTCAATTTGCATTCTTATACATGCTGACCTATAGTTGAACCAGCACCATTTGTTGAAATTGCTATCTTTTTCCCACAGGATAGTTTTGGCTCCTTTGTCAAAAATCAAGTGACCAGAGGTGTGTGGGTTCATTTCTGGGTCTTCAATTCTACTTTACTGATGTACCTGCCTGTCTCTGTACCAATACCATACAATTTTTATCACTATTGCTCTGTAATACTGCTTGAAGTCAGGGATGGTGATTCCCCTAGAAGTCCTTTTATTGTTAAGAATAGTGTTCACTATTCTGGGTTTTCCGTTATCCCAAAGGAATTTGCAAATTGTTCTTTCTAATGCTATGAAGAATTGACTTGAGATTTTGATGGGGATTGCATCAAATCTGTAGATTGTTTTTGGCAAAATGGCCATTTTTACAATATTAATCCTACCAATCCATGAGCATGGGAGATCTTTCCATCTTCTGAGATCTTCTTATATTTCTTTCTTCACAGACTTGAAGTTCTTGTCATACAGATCCTTCACTTGCTTGGTTAGAGTCACACCAAGGTATTTTATGTTATTTGTGACTATTGTGAAGGGTGTCATTTCCCTAATTTCTTTCTCAGCCTGTTATCCTTTTTAGAGAGGAAGGCTACTGATTTGTTTGAGTTAATTTTATATCCAGCCACTTTGCTGAAGTTGTTTATCAGGTTTAGGAGTTCTCTGGTGAAACTTTTGGGGTCATGTATACTATCATGTCATCTTCAAATAGTGATATTTTGACTTCTTCCTTTCCAATTTGTATCTCTTTGACCTCTTTTTGTTGTCTAATTCCTTTGGCTAGCACTTTGAGTACTATATTGAATAGGTAGGGAGAGAGTGGGCAGCCTTGTCCACTCCCTGATTTTAGTAGGATTGCTTCAAGTTTCTCTCTACTTAGTTTGATGTTGGCTACTGATTTGCTGTACATTGCTTTTGCTATGTTTAGGTATGGACCCTGAAAAGTCCTGATCTTTCCAAGACTTTTAACATGAAGGGGTGTTAAATCTTGCCAAGTGCTTTCTCAGAATCTAATGAGATGAACATGTGGGTTTTCTCTTTGAGTTTGTTTATATTAAGTTGATGGATGACTGAACCATTAACTGAATCCCTGGGATGAAGCCTACTTGATCATGATAGATGATCATTTTGACGTGCTCTTGGATTCGGTTTGTGAGGATTTTATTGTGTATTTTTGCGTCGATATTCATGAGGACAGTTGGTCTGAAGTTCTCTTTCTTTGTTGGATCTTTGTGTGGTTTAGGTTTAAGAGTAATTGTGGCTTCATAGAAGGAATTGGGTAGTGCTCCATCTGTTTCTATTTTGTGGAATATTTTTTCTGGTTGGGAGACTTTTAATTACGGCTTTTATTTCTTTCAGAGTTATGGGACTATTTAGACTGTTTATCTGCCCCTGATTTAACTTTGGTACCTGGTATCTATCTAGAAAATTGTTCATTTCATTTAGATTTTCCAGTTTTGTTGAGTTTAGGTTTTTGTAGCAGGATCTAATGGTTTTTTTTTAATTTCCTCAATTTCTGTAGTTATGTCTCCCTTTTCATTTCTGATTTTGTTAATTTGGATACTCTCTTTATGCCCTCTGGTTAGTCTGGCTAAGGGTTTATCTATCTTGTTGATTTTCTCAAAGAACCAACTTTTGGTTCTGTTGATTCTTTCTATGGTCCTTTTTGTTTCTACTTGGTTGATTTCAGCTCTGAGTTTGGTTATTTCCTGCCTTCTACTCCTCCTGGGTGTATTTGCTTCTTTTTGTTCTAGAGCTTTTAGGTGTGCTGTCAAGCTGCTGACATATGCTCTCTCCTGTTTCTTTCTGCAGGCACTCAGCGCTATGAGTTTTCCTCTTAGCACAGCTTTCATTGTGTCCCATAAGTTTGGGTATGTTGTACCTTCATTTTCATTAAATTCTAAAAAGTCTTTAATTTCATTCTTTAATTCTTCCCTGACCAGGTTATCATTGAGTAGAGCTTTGTTCAACTTCCAAGTATATGTGGGTTTTCTGTTGATTTTGTTGTTATTCAAGACCAGCCTTAGTCCATAGTGATCTCATAGGATGCATGATATTAGTTCTATCTTCTTGTATTTGTTGAGGCCTAGTTTTGTGACTGATTATATAGTCAATTTTTGAAAAGGTACCATGAAGAACTGAGAGAAGGTATATTCTTCTCTTTTAGGATGAAATATTCTATAGATATATGTTAACTCCATTTGGTTCATAACTTCTGTTAGTTTCACTGTGTCTCTGTTTAGTTTCTGTTTCCATGATCTGTCCATTGATGAGAGTGGGGTGTTGAAATCTCCTACTCTAATTGTGTGAGGTGAAATGTGTGCTTTGAGCTTTAGTAAGGATTCTTTTATGAATATGGGTGCCCTTGCATTTGGAGATTGATATTCAGAATTGAGAGTTCATCTTGGTAGATTTTTCCTCTGACCAGAATGATTTATCCTGCGTTATATTCTTTGATAACTTTTGGTTGAAAGTGAATTTTATTTGATTTTAGAATGGCTACTTCAGCTTGTTTCTTGGGATCATTTGCTTGGAAATTTTTTCCCCAACCTTTTACTGTGAGGAAGTGGCTGTCTTTATCACTGAGGTATGCTTCCTGTACACAGCAAAATGCCAGATCCTGTTTATGTATCCCGTTGGTTAGTCTATGTCTTTTTTGGGAAAGTTGAGTTCATTGATGTTGATAGATATTATGAACCAATAATTGTTGTTTCTTATTATTTTTGTTGTTAGAGGTGGAATTATGTTTGGGTGGCTCTCTTTCTTTTCAACTTGTTGAAAGATTATTTTCTTGCTTTTTCTAGGGTGTAGTTCCCCTTCTTTTTTTTTTTTTTTTTCTTTTTTCTTTTTTTCGGAGCTGGGGACCCAGGGCCTTGCGCTTGTTAGGCAAGCGCTCTACCACTGAGCTAAATCCCCAACCCCAGTTCCCCTTCTTTTGTTGGGGTTTTCTATCTATTATCTGTTGTAGGGACGGATTTGTGGAAACATATTGTGTAAATTTGGTTTTGTCATGGAATATCTTGGTTTGTCCATCTATGGTAATCGAAAGTTTTGCGGGATGTAGTAGCCTGGGCTGGCATTTGTGTTCTCTTAGACTCTATTTGACATCTGCCCAGGATCCTCTGGCTTTCATAGTCTCTGGTGAGATGTCTGTTGCAATTCTGATAGGTCTGCCTTTATATGTTACTTAACCTTTTCCCCTTATGGCTTTAATAGTCTTTCTTTGTTTAGTGCATTTGGTGTTTTGACTATTATGTGACAGGAGAAATTTCTTTTCTGGTCCAATCTATTTGGAGTTCTGTTGAAGATATTTACTGGCCCTTTAATTTGGGAACCTTTGTTCTCTTCTATACCAATTATCCTTAGGTTTGCTCTTCTCATTGTGTCCTGAATTTCCTGGACGTTTTGGGTTAGGATTTTTTTGCGTTTTGTGTTTTCCTTGACGGTTGTGTCAATGTTTATTATGGTATCTTGTGCCCCTGAGATTCTCTCTTCTCTCTCTTGTATGCTGTTGGTGATGCTCGCATCTGTGACTCCTGATCTCTTTCCTAGGTTTTCTATCTCCTGGGTTGTCTTCCTTTGTGATTTCTTTATTGTTTCTATTTCCATTTTTAGATCCTGGGTTTTTTTTCAACTCCTCCACCCCTTTGGTTGTGTTTTCCTGTAATTCTTTAAGGGATTTTTATGTTTTCTCTTTAAGGGCTTCTACCTGTTTATCTGTGTTGTCCTGTATTTCTTTAAGGGAGTTGTTTATGTCCTTCTTAAAGTCCTCTACCATCCTCATGAGATGTGATTTTAAATCAGAATCTTGCTTTTCTGATATGTTAGGGTATACAGGACTTGCTGTGGTAGAAAAACTGGGTTCTGATGATGCCAAGTGGCCTTGGTTTCTGTTGCCTCTTGCCATTTGCCTCTCTCTGGCGTTAGCTGGCCTTGCTGTCTCTGACAGTGGCTTGACCCTCCTGTAAGCCTCTATGTCAGCACTCCTGGAGACTGGCCTTCTCCCAGTGGGATCTGTGTCCAGAGAGTTGTGTCACAGGGTCAGGTCCAAGGGTAAGTGGAAGCCAGAAGGCTCCTGCCCCAGACTGCTCCTTGATTCCTGTGTCCTGTTGGCTCTGATCGGGTCCCTCAGAGCAAAAGTAGTGGTTTCAGCTGTGCTCTCAAGTGTGTCAGCACTCCTGGGAGACCGGCTTTCTCCCAGCGCGATCTGGGTACAAAGAGCTATGGCACAAGGTCCAAGTCATATTTCTTACGATTTCTCTAGATGCTAACTTCTTTAGTGTACAGTGGTGCAAAAAAAACATTAACCAGTGTTTACTAAATTTTAATGTCCTAATGAAGTTCTATTGTGTAAATGTACTATATTTCTAACAACAACAATATATGAACATACCTAAGTGAAAGCCATAGCTTTGTATGCTAATTATAAAACACACTAATATACATATAGAGATAGAGATAGATTGGCATCTTCAGATTTTCCTCTGATGGGTTTCTAAGATAGCACTGTGCAGTGGTGGTGCACACTGCTGTACCAGATACAGGACATGGCAATGTATGCCTCGAATTCCAGCATTTGGTCAGGTATCCGAGGCAAAAGGATTTGAGTTCATTGTCAACACTGGCTCCTTGTGACTTTCATCTCAGTTTTGTTTCAATTGCATAATGAGACCTTTTCTTCCAAAGAAATAAAAAGGGTCTCATATCCAATCAACGGTGCATTATTTGTAAACTCGCTGATTTTTACAGATCAGAAGAGGTAGGAAAAAGCCTGGTTCATGGAGAGATTAGCATGGTGCTGGATGGAAAGGAGAGTTCACAAGCCCAGTCCTTAGCTTTAGAGTCATTTACTACAGAGAACTGAGTGTTTTCTTTGGCTTCCCACTTCACTTTAACTGTCAATCATCCTTAGTCTTTCATTGAACCTGTTAAGTTTGTCAATAGCCTCTGGTAACAATCATTCAGTTATATAATCTTTATAATTTAAAATCTTTATAACTTGAACTATTTTACCTGCTAGTAAACTTGCTTTCCTTCAAATTTTATTTTGGTTTACTGCTGGTGAGCCTTTTAACAGTTGTACCTCTACTTGTTTTTATCACTTCCTTAACAACACAGTGATGTACTGTTTGCTTCTTATCCTCCAGCAGTTTAAGCTCCAAAATCCTATTTCATAATCTGCTAAATTTAGTTCCCTTGGAAACAGACTGTCACTAACAACATATGTATTGAGTAAGGAAAGTAGGATTGAACAAACAGAAAACATGAAGAAACATGGAATGCAGGCCTCCCTAGCCACATGGAGATGTTCAATGCTGGCATGCCCGTTCCAATATTTTGAATTGAGAAAAGCCACTTTTGCACTTCCACACTAACTAGTTATTGTTTTTATCTGGAGGCAATAATATTTCTTGCTACAGCTAGAATGTATTGGCAGCAATTCTGCTGTGACTTTGAGCTGCCCACACACCCAACATTTGGGGTAATTTGTCTCTCAGTTCCTAAAGGTAGGAACTGGGGAAGCACAACATAGTAAGGCCTTTACCCATAAAAAGGCCAGAACCAACAGATGGGGGAAATGTGGAACAGTCAGACGGTGGGCCGGGAGGAGGATAAAGTCTGGAGTGTAAAAAATGTAAAGAATAATAAAATAGGGGTTGGGGATTTAGCTCAGTGGTAGAGCGCTTGCCTAGCAAGCACAAGGTCCTGGGTTCGGTCCTCAGCTCCGAAAAAAAGAAAACAAAGAATAATAAAATAAAATTTATGATAAATAAGAAATTTAGACATTATGGTTCATGCCTCTAATTCCAGCATTTAGGAGGCTAAGGCAGAAGAATTGTTAATTTGGGGCAAGCTTGGCCTACATGGTAAGTTCTAGGAGACCCTAGATTACAGTGTGAATAAAACAATGGAATGAGTGAGAGCAGAAGCATCCTTATAGAAGCAGGGGGAGGGGGGAAAGGGGTAACATTTGAAATGTAAACATAAAATTTCCAAGAAAAATAAAAATAAAAAATAAAATAAAAAGAGAGATACATGTTCTATTTGTGGAGAGATTTTTAGATGTTTGTTAAAAAAAAATTCACAGGCGCGCCGCCGCGGCTCGGGACCAGGTCTGCTCCGGAGTGGCGGGCGGCGGGCTGAGGGGGCGGCGTGTCTGCTGAGGAGGCCGGGCCACAGAGAAGGAGCCGGGCTTGCAGCCGCCGCCCTCTCGGCCCTCCGAGTTTCCCGGGCTACCTCAACCTTCCCTAGGAGTGGGTGCCCTCGGGTACAGCCCGGCTCGTTGGCTTGTCTCCACCCCCGCGGCGGGAGCGGCCGCCTGGACCGCTCCAGACGTGGCGGGCTGGGCCGACACCCCAGCCGGTGGGACCGTCTGGACCCCTCGGCCCCAATGCCTGAGCGAGCAGAGCGGTGTGGGTGGCGGTGGTCGGAGCTGTGCCGGGGACCCAGGGGGGCGAGCGCGGCTGCTGTGCTAGGGCACGCTGCTAGGACCGTGTGTAAATTTGGCATGATTTGGTCCCCTGGGATTCTACCTTAGCAGGAAAGAAGTTGGAAATACTTCCTGGAAGGAACTAACACAATACAAACGCCACAGCTTAGTCCTTACATGTCAGCCACCTTACAAATATGGACACATTTCCTAGCATATTTCCACCCGGAGGAGACAGTAGGCTGAATCCTGAACCTGAGTTCCAAAGTATGTTAATAGATGAAAGGGTACGATGTGAACATCATAAACATAATTATCAGGCTCTGAAAATTGAACACAAAAGGTTGCAGGAAAAATATGTAAAATCACAAAATGAACTTAAGCGTGTGTTAAATGAAAAACAAACAAACCAGGAAAAATTCCAACTGCTCCTTGAAGAGTTAAGGGGGGAATTAGTAGAGAAAGTTAAGGACATGGAAGCAATGAAACTGCAGATATTAACACCACAAAAATTGGAATTGGTAAAAGCCCAACTACAACAAGAATTAGAAGCTCCAATGCGAGAACGTTTTCGGACTCTTGATGAAGAAGTGGAAAGGTACAGAGCTGAGTACAACAAGCTCCGCTACGAGCACACATTCCTCAAGTCAGAGTTTGAACACCAGAAGGAAGAGCTTACTCGTATTGCAGAAGAAGAAAAAATGAAATACAAGTCAGAGGTTGCACGACTGGAGAAGGATAAAGAGGAACTACATAACCAGCTGCTTAGTGTTGATCCCACAAGAGATAGCAAACGAGTGGAGCAACTTGTTCGAGAAAAAACCCATTTGCTTCAGAAATTGAAAAGTTTAGAGGCTGAAGTAGCAGAATTAAGGGCTGAGAAAGAGAATTCTGGTGCTCAGGTAGAAAATGTCCAAAGAATACAAGTGAGGCAGTTGGCTGAGATGCAGGCCACTCTCAGATCCTTGGAGGCTGAAAAGCAGTCAGCTAAACTACAGGCTGAACGCCTAGAAAAAGAGCTACAATCAAGCAACGAACAAAACACCTGTTTAATTAGTAAATTGCATAAGGCTGACCGAGAAATAAGCACGCTGACTAGTCAGGTGAAAGAGCTTAAACATGCAAACAAGCTCGAAATAACTGACGTCAAACTGGAGGCTGCAAGAGCGAAGAGTGAGCTAGAGCGAGAGAGGAATAAGATCCAAAGTGAACTCGATGGACTGCAGTCAGACAATGAAATTCTCAAGTCGACTGTTGAACACCACAAAGTGCTCTTGGTGGAAAAAGATCGTGAATTAATACGTAAAGTACAAGCTGCCAAGGAAGAAGGTTACCAGAAACTTGTGGTCTTGCAAGATGAAAAGCTAGAACTTGAGAACAGATTATCAGACTTAGAGAAAATGAAAGTGGAGCATGATGTCTGGAGGCAGTCGGAAAAGGATCAGTGTGAAGAGAAGCTGCGGGCCTCCCAGGCGGCAGAGGAGGCAGCCCGGAGGGAACTGCAGAGCATTAGGTTAAAACTTCAACAACAAATTGTGAATACCGAAAAAGCAGAGAAAGAAAAACTTGAAAATTCTGAACTGAAACAGCAAATCAGTCATTTACAGATCCAAGTGACCTCACTGACGCAGTCAGAGAATGACTTGCTGAATTCAAACCAAATGCTGAAGGACATGGTGGAGAGGTTAAAGCAAGAGTGCCGACATTTAAGAAGCCAAGCTGAAAAAGTGCAACTAGAAGTTGAAAAGACACTGGAGGAAAAGCAGATACAGTGGTTGGAAGAAAAGCATAAGCTTCATGAGCGTATCACAGACAGAGAGGAAAAGTACAATCAAGCAAAAGAGAAACTGCAGCGGGCAGCAACTGCTCAGAAAAAGAGAAAATCTCTTCATGAGAATAAATTGAAGAGACTGCAGGAGAAAGTGGAAGTCTTGGAGGCAAAGAAAGAAGAATTAGAGACAGAAAACCAGGTGTTAAATAGACAAAATGTTCCATTTGAAGAATATACAAGGCTTCAGAAACGACTAAAGGACATACAGAGAAGACATAATGAATTTCGAAGTCTAATCTTGGTTCCTAACATGCCTCCCGCAGCATCGGTCAATCCTGCTAACTTCCAGTCCTCAGCTATAGTTCCTGGAGTGGAACTCTCCTTTCCCCCTCATCTGCAGGAAGAACAGCATCAAAGAGAACTCTCTCTCCTTCGCAAAAGACTGGAAGAGCTAGAAACTACACAAAGAAAACAACTAGAGGAACTTGGATCTCCCGGGGAGTGATGCTGGAAGAAAGGCAAAGCCAGAAACTCAATAAAGTATGACGTTTAACGTGTGGCCTCCAGGTGCTTTCTTACTGTTTGCCAAAATCGAGCTGCCTCAAGACAAGGTACTAGCTATGCGCTGCACTGCAAGGGCTCCAAGATTTTAGGATAATACTAAGAAAAATGAAGTATTCATATATTTAGGACATGCATTGATAATCTTTTGACAATGCAAAAATAAAAGGAACTAGTTAATTAAAAATCAAGTTTTCAAATTTATTAATTTTTATTTTGTTGATATTTTCTGACATTTTGCTTTAAATATATCCATCCTGAAGTCCCTTTTCCTTATCTTTGAAATGTCTCCTTGGTAATAACAAGATCAGTAAATATCTCCTTTCCTATATATAAAAGTTTTGGAAAAGATGGTCATTTAAAAGTATAAAAAACACTTAAAAGTTTCTAAACATGTATATTATAGAAATCCTTTCCTAAAAGCTGTGCATTTAATTTATTGAATAACTTAATAAATATTTTTGTATCTAAAAAAAATTCACATGCAGAAAACTGCAACTGTTTAATCATTTTTGTTAAATATTAAGCTCCCTCCAAAGGTCTACACTCATACACACACACACACACACACACACACACACACACACACACACTGTATTATCATACGTGACAAGAAGTGGGGAATGGTTAGTATCAGATTTGGAATATGACCTTTGAAAGGAGGGATATACATGAAAAAATAAAAATAATAAAAATAAAGACACATAGGAATTAGTCCTAATGCTTTGTCTTATGTCAGCTCCCAAAAGCCACACTTCCAGACCTGAGGGTCCCTAGGAGCTACTTTCCTGATTGGGTCTGTGGTAACAGAGATGAAATATAGATTTTAAAAGATGTTAACTCAGGAATTCTGGAGGGCAGTGTTTGCTAGCCATGGGGAGGTTTAGAAGTGCCCAGCCATTGAACACTAGTCAAGGCATATTAAAATTACTTGGCCTGTGTTGTCTTTCATTCAAGAATCCAGAGAACTCTTGGGCGGGTGCAGTGTGCATGTGACCCGATGGGAACCAAAGCACTTTAACTAATAACTCGTGTCTACAAAAGACTATTTACTATAAAAAGCAGGAGCATGTGCATTGTTAGAGAGACAGGTTAGCAGTTAAGATCACATAGCACTCTTTCAGAAAACCTGAGTTTGGTTCTCAGCACACACATCCACAGGTTGCAATTGCCTGTAATTTCAAAGAACTTTGGCCTTCTTCTGGTCTCTACAGGTACCACAGCCAACTACACAAGCATAAGTTTCAAATTGTATTTTTATTCTTTTGAATTGTGTGTCTTATTAGTGTTGTGTGTGGTGGTGGTAGGAGGTGCCCACAAAGGCCAGGGGCATTGGATGCATTGGACTAGAAGTAGAGGCAGTTGTGAGCTCTCTGGTATAAGGACTGAAAACCAAACTAAGTTCCTTTGGAAGAGCAGCACGTGCTCTTAACTGCTAAGACTTCTCTGCAGCCCCACATACACATAATTAAAGATACTTTTTAAATGATGTAGGAAGGAGGCCTTAATGTGTGGTTCTTTTGTGTGGAGATCAAACTCAGAGTGTGTGCATATTATGTATCTGTTCTCCCCACTAAACCCAACCATAAGGTCCAGGCTTCAAAACTGTAATGTCTGTAGAGATTTGGGGAGGAAGGGTATATGCATGCCTTGGTACAAATATGAAAGTCAAGTGGAAAACTTGCAGAAGTCAATTTTTTTACAGGTTGATCTGGGCGTTACTTACACTGGAGTATTCTTATGTAAAATCTATCTGGATACATGTCAATGATATTCATTTTTACTACATATAATTATATTTTCTCTCTTGGTTTTGAGACAGGATTTCCCTGTATACCCAAGGCTGGTCTGGAATTTACTGTGTAGCTCAGGATGACTTCGAACTCATGGCAATCTTCATGCTTGCCAACTGTTGGGATTACATGTCAGAAAAACCAAAGGAATGCATGTTCACATATATGACAGAAAATCTACAGAACAGCCAGCGTGAAAATCTTCAAAAGAATTAGAGGAAACACTAAGGTATGCTGACAGCATAAATAAAACACCATGAATATAAGTTATATAAGACCCCAGAAAAGAGTATTTTAACCAACAATTCACATTTCAAAATGTCTCATATCATAGTATTTCCTATAGGCAATTATACTTTAATTGTAGTGACATGTAGTTACTGTATGCTCCTCTGCAAATGTTAAAACCACAAAGATTGCAGACACTGCCCATGGATTAGGGAGAAAATGCAAGAAGGAAGAATGTCTTTTCAGTTACAGAACATCACATTGCTCCTGTTTTAGTGCACATAGCACAATGATATGTCAAAACGAAGAGATGTAGATGGTCTCAAAAATTAAAATTAAATTTATCAACAAGAATAAAAAACAGTGAGATTAAAATAGCTTTGCAGGGGCACTAGAAAGACGTTCAATGGTAAAAGGGACACATAACTCTTCTGGAGGACCAGACAATACACCCAGATTGAGCAGGGCACCTGTAATTCCAACCCCAAGAGATCCCATGTCCCTGTCTGGCCACTATAAACACCCATACACTCGTGCATATACCCATGGACAGAGATACACACATTATTAAAACTAAAAATTGGGTCTGGAAGATGGCTCATTGGCTACGAGCACTTGCTGAGGGCACCTGTGAATTTCCTGGAACCCATTTAAGACAGCCCATAAATGTCTGCACTCCAACTCCAGAGTGTCCAATGCTCTTTTTTAACCACCACAGACACTATATGAACACAGTTTCCATGAATACAATAGGCACACATACACACACACATACACATATAGACAGAAACTTTTTAAAGCAAAATTTTCAAGATGATAAGCTCTATTTTAAATGGCTTTATGAAGTTGACATGTACACTTAATAATTGAGTTTATCATTAGGAGATTAGAAATGACATAAAAATTGTCCAAAATTCAGGTAAGGGCAAGAAAGTGGTAGGACATATTAAAGACAAGAGTGTAATTTAAATCATGTTGGAAAACAACTGTATACTAGCCTTGGCCTGGGTCTTAGGTAATTTTTTATTGCTATGCAAAAACACCAGGACCAAGGCAACTTACAGTAAGAAAGCTTTACTGTTGGATGAAGGTTCCAGAGGGATAGGAGTTCATCAGCCTCCATCAAGGTGGGGGAGCATGGCAGAGAAGTCACATGCAGGAAGCAGGGAGGGAACTCATAATGGGGCAAATATTTAAGCTTTCAAAACCCACGCCCAGTAACACACCTCCTCCAAGAAGGCCATACCTCCGAAATCTCCCCAAACAGGACCATCAACTGGGGATCAAGTGCGCCAGAGACTATGGGAGCCATTTATCATTCAAACCATGAGAGTTTGGATCACTTCATATGTTGATTCTGACCAAGAATTCAATGCAAGTGATATATGAAGTAGTACAAGTGAAACTCCAGTAACCATACTTTCCCAACTATAGGAGAGTAGAGCCTGAAAGGAAAGGAAGCTATGCAATGTTATGGTGGTGAATCAAGATTGTATTGAGGATCATTTTGGCACAATCCAATAATGGGATTTTGGGGACAATATACATTCCACCACAAAGTTGTAGTGATCAGAAGCCAGGGGGATGCGGATTTATACTTACATATACAGCACTTACTAAGTGACATTGATTGCTGTCCAGGGGACTTTAATTCCCAGGTGCTCATTATGCGTCTTTACATACAAGATGTACAGTAGTGTGGAACAGTGACACAGCTATATGCTAGTCAGAGAAAAACCACAAAAAATTAAATGAGCACAAAACATATCAAGAATATTCATGCCTGGTACTGGAAACCCAGGGCTGTCAAACTCATGGACCTTGGAAAGAAACCTAAAAACACCACTTTAATAAACCAGTTGGATCCCTACTTAACAACATTCTAAATATTTATTTTGATACCCGCAGAGAAGTGTAGTCCTCACCCCTGAGCAGGGTGACTTCTCTCTGCTACAGACAGAGATCATCACAACTCCACAACCAACCGAAATGCAGAACTGTGGAGCCCAGTCTCAGCTGTTACATCCATAACTTAACATTTGCACCCAAGGTCCAGGGACCATTGCAGAAGAGGAAGCAGAAGGCTTGTAAGAGCCAGAGGAACAGGAAATAGGCTGTGAGGTCTTGTCCCTTAGAAATGTCAGAAGCCACGCCCATTAAGTCTCACCAAAAACAGGAAACATCAAGGAGGACATCAATAGACTTGCTAGGGAAAAGTGGGGGACTCCAGAGGTGCCAGTGCTAAAGACAGAACCAGAGGTAACAAAGAAACATTGGGAGCAGAAGCTCTTCTCCAGGAAGAGCGCACCACGAATTGGTTATATGCATATATTATAGGCACTAGTGATTAAGTCCCAGTTACCAACAGCACATCGCTGTTGCCTTAAGGAAAGAACTAAAAGCAATTACATTTTGAAACCATTTAGCTAAGAGCCAGTCTAGACTTCATGCTAGAATTCTGTACTTCGTGCTCCCATGTCTTCTGTCGAATGTTGTATGAGTCTGAATCTGTGCCTTCCTGAAGACTGTCCTGTGGATCTGTCTGTACCTGAGTCTGTGTGTCTGTCCCTGTGTGTACCTGTCTCTTTTCTGTCCCCTATATGTCTGCCTCTTGTATGAGCCATATGTGTCTGTTCCTTAGAAAGGGTTTGATATGTAGTTTTTTTCTTAGTTTATTGTTGTTTTGAGATGGGGTCTCTCTATGGAGCCCTGGTTGTCCCAGAAGTCTCTATGTAGACCAGGCTGGCCTTTAAACTCACAGAGACCTGTGTGCTTCTGCCTCTTGAGTGCTGGTATTAAAGGGATGTACTTTCCCCTCTGTGTTATTGAATAGTACTGAGGGAAAAGCATCACATGAGGAAGGAAAGAGGAGAGTTTACAGGACTCATTAGCAGAGTTTTACAAGGGATTCAGTCCATGGATCCAAAGGATCTCAACTGAGCCAGAAAGCTAACATTATCTTTCACCAACCTGTATCCTTAAGTGGACGGATGCTTTCAACCTGTAAGGTAGATGTTCAGAAGCTTATTTCAACTTCTGCCTTTGCCCTCAGGAGCAAGCAACAGGAAAAAACTTCAGATGGCAGCTATGTATCAGCTTGGCTGTAAAAGTTGATCCCATGGTAAATGAAACGCAAGTAAGACTGGTTTTTATACTGTTCTCTTAAAGGCAGGTTAAACCATTTGAGTACATGTAGTCTAGCAGTCTTACCTCTTAAGTGACTTCAAGGTGTCTTATTAACATTGGTTGTGGTGCCCAGCAAAATGCCCTTCTCTGACAATGTAAGAGAAGCTTTCAGAATAATGTGTCACCAAAGTTATCATTTCTCACAAGGCCTAACCTTGAGAACATGCATACAAGTATCATTATACAGACTGAACAGGGTGTATTTATATGTTCAAATATATATATATATGTGTGTGTGCGTGTGTGTGTGTGCGCGCGCGCGTGTGTGTGTGTGTTTAATTGTACAAGATAAAAGAAGGCAGTGACTTTTAAAGAGAGCAAGGACGGATGCAAGGGAGGAGTTGGAGGGAAAATAGAAGGATGGAAATGATGTAATTATACTACAATCTCAGAAAAATTAAAAATGTAGAGTTCTGAATGGCTAAGGTAATTCTGTCTTTATATACTTGATTATGCTCACAAGAGTAAGCCCCAGTTTTACATTGTGACAGCTAGATCTTGTCCCCTCTACCCTGTTTATAACAATCATCAGCAATAATAAGGTATTTCTGTTACCAGGGTTGTATTCTCTGGTTTGCAAATATGTATCCATACTGGTATCAAGGAACGGGCATGAAAACAACTTTCATCTGAAGATGATAATTGTGTATGTAAGGCACAGCTAGCATACCTTTCTGCATATTATGATTTTAGGATTACCAAACTGAGTGTGGAATCACATGCCTGTAATCCTGGCACTTGGGAGGACGAGGTGAGCAGAATGTATACAAGTTCAAGGCCAGTCTGGGTCACGTTGTGAGTTTAAGCACAGATAGCCAAACATATTAGTCACAGTTCTCTGGAGGCACAGAACTGATAGAGCAAATCTACCTTTATCCCTCTATCAGCTCTCTATCAGCTGTCTACTTATCTACCCAGCTGCCCATCTAGGTAAATGTTTATCAACAATCTATCAAGATATGAAAGGAAATTATTATGATACCTTATATGCTCTGTTCTAGCTGATCCAAGAATGACTAGCTCCCAACAGCAATCCCAAGTATCATCCAGGTGGAGGTGGCTCATGCCTTTATGACCAGCACTCTGGTGTCAGAGGCAGGAGAGACTCTATGAGTTCAAGTCCAGCCTGGTCTATAGACAGAGGTCCAGGACAGAAAAGTCTACAGGAGACACCCTGTCTTGAAACAAACAAACAGACAACAACAAAATGGAGAAACTCCAAGAATCCAACACTTTAATCTAGTAGACTGGCTGCCTCAAGTGCTCTCCAGTGTATACTGAAATGCAGAAAACGTAGATTCACACACCACTGAGGAGGATACTCACAAGCTACAGTCAGAGAAAGCAGACAAAAAACAAAGTCATTTCTTTCCCATGTCCTTTTGGGTAGGCAGCCATCAGAAGGTGTTGCCTAAACTAATCCAAAAAAGACCAAATTCAGGATCTAATCTCAGAAGGTGCAAAATGGAGGGTGGGTCTTCCTACCTCAAATAACCCAAAGGAGAAAAAACCCTTCCCAAGTGGGCCCAGTAACCTGGGGTTTCTTTGATTACAGAAGTGGTTGAGTTTACAACCGAGGCTAGGCATCACACAAAGATTCATCTAGAACTCATGATAGAACCCAGGTTAGTCATGATCATACAATCCTCCTGCCTCCACTTACTGAGATCTGAGATTTTCGGCCTCCACCAACATAGTTCCCTGCATCATTTTCACGAATTATGCAGTGGCATGTTTTGTCACGGGTGAGGATACAGATAGCCCCAGCTACCTAAGAAGCCCATTGCACCCAGCAAGCTTGAGAGCACCCTGGCCAATGCAGCAAAATCCCATCTAAAGGCAAACCAGAACAGTGAAAAGAAACCCCACAATTCCCCAAATAAAGATGTTGTAGTTTTGGTAGAATGGCCAAGGTGGGCTGTCCTGTTACAGCCACACCAGCAAGAATTTTGCTCCTCGTCTTTATAGCGTCAGCTGCTTAAATTACTACATGAAATGGACAGGAAATCACACTCACATGAAAAGTGCTTTCTTTCCCTGCTGAGCCATCTCCCTGACCCCTCCCCACCTTCTTTGGAAACAGCAAACAGCCCTCCTTGGTTCAGTCTCTTACCTTTGTTTGCCCCTCTCCTGACTTTTTTAGGCACTGTCCCACATAGCCAAGGCTACCCTCAAATTTGCTGTGTAAACAAGGTGACCTTAACTCTTTCTTATTTGTTCGATTGCTTTGTTTTGAGACCCAATGTAGCTCTGACTGTCTGGAAACTCACTACATAGACCAGGCTGGCCTCAAAGTCACAGAGATCTGCCTGCCTCTTCTTTCCAAGTGCTGGGAACAAAGGCATGGGTCACTAGGCTTGGAGTCCTTTGAATGTCTCCCTACCCCACCACTGACAGGTTTTCTCTATGTAACCCTACTGCCCTGGAACTTGGTCTGTAATTCAGGCTGGTCTCTGTCTCATTGAGTGATGGGATTGAAGCCAGGGTTCCTTTAAACTGTTGGTCCTTCTGCCTCCCCCTCATGCATGCTAATGTAGCCACTATAAGTCCTCTCTCTCTTCCTTTGTCTCTCTGTCTCTCCATCTTTCTCAGTCTGTCTGTCTCTCTCTGTGGGGGTTCAGGGGTGGGTGTATATTCATGTGTGTGGAAGCAAGCTTGTTTGTACAACAGGGTTCACATGGAGGCCACAGCAACTGTGGATGGGGAGAGACAGGTTGGGCTCTCTTTGTGGTTTTCCCACTTTGGACACCAGGCTATGTCATTCGTTAGCTTCAAGGGATTTGCCCATTTAGACCTCTCATTTTCTACAGGAATGCTGGGATTGCATGTACTTATGCCAATGTCTGGTTATAACTGGTTCTGGGTTCTCAAGCTCAGTTCCCCATTCTTGCACAGCAAGTGCTTTTATACACCAGGTCATCTCCCCAGCCCAGTGCTGGCTTTGCTTAGTATGTAACCAAGGCCGGCCTCAAACCCGAGATTCTCCTGCCTCAGGATCCAGTCCAGAGTGCTGGGATTACAGACGTGTGCCAGAAGAGCCAGACTCCTCTGTTACTCTCAGATGGGCTTCAAGGACATGATTTGGAGGATCACAGTGGGTGAAATGTGCAACTATCCGTATATACATAGATATATAAGTAAATACACAGATCTACATAAACCTATCTACATACACGGACATAAACACACATATGCATGTACATATATGTGTGTGTGTGTGTACATATATATTACAATTGGTATGGCAGAAGGAGGAATACAAACAAATTTTAAAAAATCCTTAAAGTTTTATCCATTTGGAGAGAGAAAGGAGGTGCACTCAAAACCATGCCCCAAACCAGAGGGGACCATTATTCTTGAGAAATGAACTTGTTGGGAATATTTTCTCCTCACTGAAAGTATAGTCAGTGTGGTGGGATACAGTTATACTCCCAACATTTGTGAGGCCTGTAACCACAGATGTTTCAGGCCAGTCTGGACTTATTTATGGGCATCGGGACAGTCAAGGTTACAGAGCAAGACCATGTTTCAAAATGAACAAAGAAACAAAACGCCACAAAATAAAAGCAAAACCTTCAGGTTATCACAGAAAATGTCCACCATTGTAACAGCAAAAAGTGTGTAGTCATTCATATTTTTTATGAGAATGAAAATTTGAATATGTTCTTTTTGAGCAGAGATCCTGACAGGTTCAAACAGGTAAGTGTTTCCATGTACTGTGCTTTAGACAATAGAATCTGGAGTCTATCTTAAGAATGTGCTTCTGTGGCAGGTTTGATGGCTATGCCCAGATAAAGGCAAGCTCCAAACTCAGCAAGGTGCTGTCAGTCCTTGGAACCTACTGGTGGAAGGAGAGAACCCACTCCCCCAACCTGTCCTGGGACCTCCACATGTGCAGTTTGTAGTCTACACTCAAACACAGAAGAACAGATAAGTGCAGAATAATTCTACTCATGCTCAGAAGAACTTAAAATAAGGGTGTTATCATACACCAGCTCTTTGATATTATATCCTTATCTTTGTTCTTTTGTTTTCCTGTGTGTGTGTGTGTGTGTGTGTGTGTGTGTGTGTGTTTGGTTTTCGTGTGTGTGTGTGTGTGTGTGTTTTGTTTTCTTGTGTGTGTGTGTGTGTGTGTTTGGTTTTCTTGTGTGTGGTTTTCGTGTGTGTGTGTGTGTATCTGTGTATATGTGTATGTATGTGTGTGTATGTGTGTGTTTTTAATGTGTGTATGTGTGTTTGAGTGTGTTTTTCTTGTGTGTTCGTGTGTATGTGTGTGGTTTTCATGTGTGTGTGTATGTGTGTGGTTTTCATGTGTGTGTGTGTGTTTTTCATGTGTGTTTGTGTGTGTGGTTTTCATATGTGTGTGTATGTGTGTGTGTGTGTGTTTGGTATTCTTGTGTGTGTGTTGTTTTCATGTGTGTGTGTGTATCTGTGTGTATGTGTATGCATGTGTGTGTATGTGTGTGTGTTTTTCTTTTGTGTGTGTTTCTTCTGTGTGTGTATGTGTGTGTGAGTGTGGTTTTTTTGTGTGTTTGTGTGTACGTGTGTGGTTTTTCTCATGTTTGTGTGTGTGGTTTTCATATGTGTGTATGTGTGTGTATGTGTGTGTATATTTGTATGTATCTGTGTGTATGTGTGTGTGTAGTTTTCATGTGTGTGTGTATGGTTTTCTTGTGTGTGTGTGTGTGTGTGTTTGGTTTTCTTGTGTGTGTGGTTTTCATGTGTGTGTATCTGTGTATATGTGTATGTATGTGTGTGTGTGGTTTTCATGTGTGTGTGTGTGTTTTTCATGTGTGTGTGTATGTGTGGAGTTTCCTCTGTGTGTGTGGTGCGTGTGTGTGTGTGTGTGCGTGTGTGTGTCATTTTCCTGTGTGTGTGTGTGGTTTCCCTGTGTGTGTGGTTTTCCTGTGTGTTTATGTGTGTGTGAGTGTGGTTTTCTTGTGTGTTTGTGTGTATGTGTGGAGTTTCCTCTGTGTGTATGTTTGTGTATGTGGTTTTCCTGTGTGTGTGTGTGTGTGTGTAGTTTCCTCGTGTGTGTGTTTTGTTTTCATGTGTGTGTGTGTGTGTGTGTGTGTGTGTGGCGTTTCTTGTGTGTGTGTGCATGTGTTTGGTTTCGTGTGTGTGTGTGTGTGTGTGTGTTGTTTTCATGTATGTGTGTGTGTGCCCGTGTGTGGCCTTCGTGTGTGTGTGTGTGTGTGTGTGGTTTTCATATGTGTGTGTTTTTTGTGTGTATGTGTGTGTGCTTTTCCTCTGTGTGTGTGTGTGTGTGTTTGTTTGGGCCTGTGTGTGGTTTTCATGTGTGTGTGTGTGCGTGTGTGTGCCCTTCATGTGTGTGTATGTGTGTATCTGTGGTTTCCATGTGTGTTTGTGTGTGTGTATGGTTTTCATATGTGTGTGTATGTGTGTATCTGTATGAATGTGTGTGTATGTGTGTGTATGTGTGTGTATGTGTGGTTTTCCTGTGTGTGTGTGGTTTCATGTGTGTGTGAGTGTGGTTTTCTTGTGTGTTTGTGTACATGTGTGGAGTTTCCTCTGTGTGTATGTGTGTGTGTGGTGTTCCTGTGTGTATGTGTAGTTTTTCTTGTGTGTGTGTGTGTTGTTTTTGTGTGTGTGTGGCCTATCCTGTGTGTGTGTATGTGTGTAGTTTTCATGTGTGTGTGTGTATTGTGTGTATGTGTGTGTGCCCTTGTGTGGGTTCATTTGTATGTGTGTGTGTGTGTGGTTTTCATGTGTGTTTGTGTGTGTGGTATTCATATGTGTGTGTATGTGTGTGTATGTGTATGTATGTGTGGGTATGTGTGTGTGTGATTTTCATGTGTGTGTGTGGTTTTCTTGTGTGCGTGTGTGTGTGTATTTGGTTTTTGTGTGTGTATGTGTGTGTGTTTTTTTCCTGTGTGTGTGAGTGTGTGGTTTTCATGTGTGTGGGTGTATGTGTGTGTGTGTGTGTGTGGTTTTCATATGTGTGTGTGTGTATTTCATGTGTGCTTGTGTGTGTTGTGTGTGTGGGTGTGTGTATGTGTGGTTTTCCTGTGTGTGTGTGGTTTCATTTGTGTGTGTATGTGTGTGTGAGTGTGGTTTTCTTGTGTGTTTGTGTACATGTGTGGAGTTTCCTCTGTGTGTATGTGTGTGTGTGGTGTTCCTGTGTGTATGTGTAGTTTTTCTTGTGTGTGTGTGTTGTTTTTGTGTGTGTGTGGCCTATCCTGTGTGTGTGTATGTGTGTAGTTTTCATGTGTGTGTGTGTATGTGTGTGTATGTGTGTGTGCCCTTGTGTGGCCTTCATTTGTATGTGTGTGTGTGTGTGTGGTTTTCATGTGTGTTTGTGTGTGTGGTATTCATATGTGTGTGTATGTGTGTGTATGTGTATGTATGTGTGGGTATGTGTGTGTGATTTTCATGTGTGTGTGTGTGTGGTTTTCTTGTGTGCGTGTGTGTGTATGTTTGGTTTTTGTGTGTGTATGTGTGTGTTTTTCTCCTGTGTGTGTGAGTGTGTGGTTTTCATGTGTGTGTTGTGTGTGTGGGTGTGTGTGGTTTTCGTGTGTGTGTGTGTGTATTTCATGTGTGCTTGTGTGTGTTGTGTGTGGGTGTGTGTGGTTTTCATGTGTTTGTATTTGTTTGTTTGTGTGTGTGTTTCATGTGTGTGTGTGTTGTGTGTATGTGTGTATGTGGTTTTCCTCTGTGTGTGTGTGTGTGTGTGTGTGTGTGTGGTGGAGTTGTACCCATGGCACAGTACACACCGATTTCAGAGAACAACTTTCATGTCTCAGTTCTCTCCTTCTCTCTCAAGGCATTCACTGGTCAAACTCAAGGCTTGGTGGCAAATGCCATTGTACACTGAGCCATCTGACAGATCCTGTGATTGTTTCTGTTCATCAGCTCCTCTTGCCCACCCTCTTCCTTCCCCTCCATAATCCCACAACCTCATGTATTCCCCTAAAATATACCCCTTTCTGCTGTGATTATATGTTCCTCTACTGCACACCACAGCCCACAGTTGTCTTTACCCCAAACCCCAGTTGACAGACATACCATCTGCTTGTTCAACAGGCTTGTGAGAATCTGGCAGTCTTCCTTCTTGTCAGGAGGAAACCTGCTTTATTGACAGAGAAACAACCACAGCAGACAGAGGGTAAGAGGTTGCAGGCTCCTTTGGGCTTTCTGCTATATAAGGTGGCAGTGGCGATTGGGGAAGACACCTGGGCATTGAGCAGCAGGCTTGGCTTGTAGTGAGACCATTGGGCACTCTGTATTTGCTGACCCTGAGATGAGTGAGAGCTTGGAGAGCAAGACCGAAAGACTGAGGGAATGCAGTCACCAGCATGGACAACAGTGGGCTGGACAGGACTCCAGTTACAGTCCAGTAGCTAGGTCCTCACACTGCAGGCAAATCTTCTTCTCTCCCACTCTCTCCACTACAAGTCAGGCTTTTTTCTCCTCCCCTCAAGTGAAATCCAAGCACTTTCAGGGGCTGTGATTGCTTGCTGTGACAGCCCTGTGTAGGGGCCAACATTGTTCCCACAATGCTTTTACTATTTCCTGTGTTCCTACTCTCCCTCCCTTCTTTGCTGTGGCCACTCCCATGCTGTGCAACCCTTTGGGACCACACTAGGCTTGGCTTCCATTAACTCATTTCCTTCCATTAGATGTGTGTGTGTGTGTGTGTGTGTGTGTGTGTGTGTGTGTGTGTGTGTGTGTGCCTTACAGATCTTTGTCCTTCCTGTCTGGAATGCTTTGCTGAAGTAGGTGGTCTCCAAGTCTCCCACACTAGAAAACAGAGCTGTACATGAAAAACCCCTAGAGGAGCCACAAGGTCGTTATATCTATTTGCTCTCAATGGGAAAGGGTCTTTCCATGCTCTCTCTCACTCTCTCTCTCTCTATCTTGCTCTGTGTCTCTCTCTCTGTATCTCTGTCTCTCTTTCTCTCTTCCCCGCCCCCGTGTGTGTGTGTGTGTGTGTGTGTGTGTGTGTGTGTGTGTGTGTGTGTGTTTCCTCCCTTCATATCTGTTTCTCTATCTGATTCTGTTTCATCTGTCTCTGTCACCTCCCCACCCTGGATTGTTACAGGCTCCTAGGCACAAGCAGATGGTTTCCTTATACAGGAATGCTCTGGCTTACTCAAACTCTGTCCTGAAGGTCACATTATGGGAACAGCTGACTTCAGGGACTAAGGGCCAAGTTAAGCACTTTTAAAGTATCTTTGTCAGAGTCCCCCGAGAAACAGGACCTAAAGATCCTGAATCATGAAAGGTTGCTTTGCACTACTACTTAAACTTGTGAGGATTTTAGAGTCACAAAATTGGCCTGAAAATTATGTCAATTGTAGGGATCAGGTCACTTCTGGCCTCAACCAAACAAAACATATTAAATGTGCTTCTTTCTTACTTCATCATCCTTCCTCACAGACCTCTTGTTCCTCTGAGCTTGTGAAGCAAGGTTCCCGGGCTAAAACCTGGGTGGCTTGGAGAACATAGAAGCAAAGGGAACCCCAGGGTAACAAGTGCAGTAGAAACTGGGTTCCTGTCTCAGCCTTTAAGAACAAGCAGCCTCTGAGAACTGCAGTGAGGAAAAGGGTCGGTTCCCAGAGCCCGGATGGTATCTAACAGCCCTCTCCAACTTCAATGCACTCTTCTGAGACCAGGGACCTGAAGGAATGTGTTGAAGACAGACATGCAGGGAAAACACTAGCTCACATAAAATCAAAAAGAATAGAATCTCAAATAAACAGAGAAAAATTGTGAGGGTAAGAGTGTGTAACAAAGGCAGAAAGACATTTGTAAGTAGAACAGTATAATTTTTATGAGGTAGAAACACAGCTAAGAAAAATTGTAAGGGTAAGAGTGTGTAACAAAGGCAGAAAGACATTTGTAAGTAGAACAGTATAATTTTTATGAGGTAGAAACACAGCTAAGCAGGCCAAAGCACCCACTGCTCTCCCAAAGCAATCAGGTTCCTTCTCAATATACTCTTGGCTGCACATAGGGACTGGAAGCCAAATTTCAGTGTGTGTGTGTTCACATCTTCTGGGTTTAATGCATATTACATGCCTATGGTGCACTGACTCTCATGCTGCAAAACACTCCTAAATGATATTAGAGATCCTTTTTGTTTGTTCCATATTTATTTAATCTTGCTCCCATGAACCTGAATGGTTCACCTGGACTGTCACCCCATGCAGGACACCTGCAGAATCATGGAAGTTTTGTAAGAAAGGAGCACTGTAGACTAGGAAAATTCCCTCACTCAACCATTCAGGACTAGGAAGAGCACCGCAGAGCTGTCTCTTCAGCTGCATTGCTGGGGAAGAGAATAGGAGATACCCAGCATTACCCAAAGGGTGGCTGGCAGATCTGTAGCCACTCCACTCACCTGTAAAGACGGGCTAGGCCTGGGTAGTTCATAGACAATGTGCCAGACTCCACAGAGGCTTCCCAAACTGTCTAGGGGATCTCTTTAAAACTGAAAGCATGATTAATAATCCTCTGTCCTAACTCTTCACCAAGTGTAACGCAGGCTCATGTTTATGCACCCTTAACCCGAGTTGGGTTTCAAGTTTCTATGCTGGGGTTGACTAAACTGAGGACCACATGTATGCTAGTGCACCACACTCTGACATGTCTACAAGCTTGCTTTTATAAAGGCAAACACACGAAACCCCAAATCTTAAGAATCCTGTACACCGGGGGCTGGGGATTTAGCTCAGTGGTAGAGCGCTTACCTAGGAAGCACAAGGCCCTGGGTTCTGTCCCCAGCTCTGAAAAAAAGAACCAAAAAAAAAAAAAAAGAATCCTGTACACCACAGAGCCCATTCAATGAAACACTTTGAAGTTTCCATTTAATTTGAATAATACTCGGATTTGTGGACATTTTGAAGGTGCAATTTGCCGATGGGGGTGTTTCTGAGACAAAATATGATATATTCTAGTAGAGACTCCATGGGATATGTATGCACCACTGCATGGGAAAATGACCAAAGTGTCACTGTTCAAATGAAAGAAAGGAATAAACATGAAGAAACGCACTAAGGTATTTGCTCAATCATACAGGCTCAGGAGATCCACCAAAAATATTAGAAACTGAATACGTTGGATACTGCAAGGTGATTCAGGATTGTCTGGTTGTATTGGGAAACTAATTTTTCTAGTAATATAGGAGAGAGTAGAGTTTATTTGCCATAATAGATTTACTGATTCTTCAAGGAAATCTGAACATTATTGCCCCGTCCCACTATAGGGAAAGACCGTGTATTACCCCAGGGATAATCAATAACATCTGTAACTGCAGGGTTAAGCGGAGGCTGGCATTCAATTTCCCATGCCCTACAGAAGCAAGTTAGCCTGTATGTCCACGGTCTTCCTAACACAACAGGTCAATTCTGCTGGACCCCTGAATGGTGGCTCAAATACATTTTCAAATTTCAGGGACAAATTTGGTGGTTCTTGGTTTGTCACTTAGCTATTATTCTTCCAGGGACTTGACTCTCTTTTCTATAAGGAACCATTTCTTTGTCTAAGGAGCCAAGGACACCTTTATGACTTTTAGCCTGCTTTGGGGAGAACTAGATGAAGGCCCAGGTCCTGAACGACATAAAGGTCCACCTTCTGTGACTGCCTGTCGGTTAGGCTGCCACCAGCCTGGCTCCCAGCTGAATCATGTCTCTGCAGCATGCTGGAAGAGTGAACCTCAGGACATGCTCACCCCCTGAACTAGACATGGATCCCATGTGCAGACACCTGCAGGGGCAAAACTGGTAAAAGTGGGGGAGGGATGGTAAGATGCTATACTAAGTAAGACTCCATGGCCTTTGAAATAGCATCTGATATTTATTCAAAGTGAGGAAAAGGATTCTGTACAGGTAGAGCAGACAAGAAGGAAAGAGTCCAGGGGCTACTGTGTTGAACAAAGGCACACACATCACAGAGACAGCTGCAAATTGAGAAAGAAAACCGGCCTCTCAGGAAAACCAAGTGGTCCACAAGACAAAATGAGAGACAAGAGGTTTCTGGGACCAGGGAGGGAATGGGTCCCGCTGAAGGTGAATCCATGTCCATGGGCTGTGGGAAGCCCAGGTACCTCCCAGGTGAGTCCAGATCAGTTAAGGGCAGCAGTCAGTCCACAGATGGTTTGTGAAGGGGCTTGAAATGGCAGAGTCAGCGCAGGCATTGAAGGCAGGTGGGTACAGTCTGTCCATCATATAGGAGGCAGTGGACATCGTGATCTGTCCATCAGGTGGCAGGTGATTTGCTCATTAGGTGACAGGAGCCCATCTTGCAGCTGGAGCCCAGTACAGTGTCCAAATATGTCAGGGTTGGGCTGAGCTGTCAACAGTGGGAGGCCTTGTGGTCTCCAGAGCCAGACCTGGCAGGGACAGAGCAGCAGGAGCCTGGGGAGCTATTCCTGGAACAAAGGTAGGACACAGGAGGAGACAGGGGCACGCATGCGAGATCTAGGTGGGGGAGTTCTCAGAGCAGGAGGGAGGCGCGGGGAGGGGGGGCACACAGCGACCCTGGCTTCAGCCACAGGACAAACAGAGCAGCAGCCCACCCTCCAGGCGCCCCAACCCCAGGCCAGGGTTGCCAGAGGCCTAGAAGTCCTCATCCTCCTCCCACCCAAATACCCGCTTCATCTCATTCAGGAAGCCGGTGTAATCGTTCAGCAGGGGGCTCTCTATCTTGATGTAGGGGATCACCCACTGCAGGGCCCGGCCCTTGAGCCGGGTGATGAGGAAAGTCACCTTGAGCTCGTCGGTGTCGAAGATCTTGTGGTCCACCAACATGTAGGAGCCGGTCTGCACGATGAACTCCGGGAGCTTGTCCATGTCGCCATCAAACAGCTCTGGGAAGGGGATGGGGTTCAGCCGGCGGCGACGCCGGTTGTGTCTAACCATGTAGGCCTTCGGCCTCTTTACCTTGCCTTTGCCTTCCATGGCGCTGCGCTCTTTCCGCTGATCTCGCCACTTGGTGGCCGGGCTTGCTGGGGGGGGGGGGGGGCGCGGGATTCTAGCAAGGGTGAGTTGGGCTTTGCTAGGTCTGCAAAGCACAGAGATTGTCAGTTCCAAGGCGTCCCCGGAAGTGCGTAGGAGAAGAGGCGGGGCTTGTAGTAGGATACCAGTGGGTGGGACATTAGTTGGTCTGCAGAACAGCTGCTGCTGTCAACAATCCTTAGGGGTCACCAGTGTGCAGGCGTGTTTCTGGGGAAACAGGAGAATGTTTCTGGGGTAGTTCTTAAACATTCGTGCATCCCTGATCCAACAGCACGGGCAAGGGTCCTGATTGTACCTAGGCTACATAAGGAAGGCTCAGAGAGAGTCTAGGAGGATGCTGGAATCCTAGCATCTTTTGGTGATGGTACAATTCACAGTCAGTGGAGAATAAGAGAGCAATTATGGGGTTCTCCTCTGCTCATTCGAACCCCCTCCCTCTCCAGCTGCTGTGTTTTCCTTCCCAGACCCTAGGGTGTGGTCACCCTAGAGAGCTAGCATTTGGTGCCCACAGTTGCTGGCCTCTAGCCTACTTGAGAGGATTAGTTCTCACTTTGAGAGGCTGATTTTGGAGTCAGTAGCAACCCCCGAAACAGTAACTAGAAGACCGCGGTGCGGCAGTCTCAGAGAAGGTGCACAGTTAGCACTCAGTATC